>NC_133390.1:91270854-91573885 GCF_047511655.1 Castor canadensis | reverse complement strand
TGGGTGTTATCAGTTCAAAGAAGTTTTAAGATTAGTAACAGCACTAGAAAACTTGACTCTTTCAGTTCAGATATATAAGAAACTGGGTAAGAGATTTTAACACAATGAAAAAATTCTACAGATATACATTTTCAATAATGAAGTAGATAGTTAAAAGTTTTTTTTAGCTAAACATACAACTTTTTAAAAAATTAACAAGACTACAAGACAGATGGAATCACTTCTAAATGAAGAAGCAAATTAAGAGAATGCAGCTTAAACAAACAAAAATGTCTTTTTTTTTCAAAAATGGAGACCAGGAAGGCAAAACAGGTCCTGTCTCAGGGGCTGGTGCCAGTAGGAGGGGGAGGACATAAGGAAAGAGTGTAAGGGGTCAACAGGGTGGAGATATTATGTACTCTTTTCTGTAAGTGGAAAAATGAGACCTGTTGAAACAATGGGGGTAGGGAGCTGAAGGAGTATGATGGGGTGAATTCTGTTGTGATATAGTGTAAGAACTTTTGGAAATGTCACAATTACCCCTGGTGCAACAATAATTTCATAATAAAAAAAGGAAAAAAAGAGAATGCAACTTGAAAGATATAGGAGAAAATGTTAAAGAGCAGCAGTTAGCAAATAAAATACAACATTTTGTAGATGTTCTGATGTTTATAGTATACATTTCTAAAAAATAACAATTTATTGCACTTTTCCTTTTTCTAAATAAGTATTTACTTTTGCATCTCAGTGTTTGTTTACAGTCTGAGTTCTTTACCTTTAAGAACCCACCCCACCCAAAAACAGTATCAGCTACAAGATCTGTAAAACCTGGGCCCACCTTCACATTGCTGAAGTAACTGCTTGCCATGAGATTGGTCATGCTTGAACAGAAAGAGCTACAAAGTCAACTTTGGGCAAGGAAGGATAGTAAATATTTCATGATTAGTAACTGTTAGAATAGGGAAACCTGAGCACTTTGTGTGCAAACAAAAAACCCTGGCTGTAAGGGAGATATAGAAATACTCTTGTAACAAGGACACTTTTGTGGGCAGGTCTTAAAACAGTGGAAAGGAATAGGTTGGTAGAGTGGAGAGAATAGCTTTCCAAGAGGGCTGTGAAGAAAGGAAGATAGAGAGCAGAGTTTGAGTTAGTGTGTGGGGCAGGAAGGATCTCCCTTTCTGTGGACCTAATGTTCTTAATGTTAACCTAGGATGCCAGGTTATCAACTGAAGACTCAGGGTGGGTGGTTAGAGGTTCTAAAATCTGAGCAGGTCTAATAACTCTTTTGCAAAACGGATGTGTTAATACAACAATAGATCTGCTCTCATATTCTTCAAGTCTTCCTATTGGTCCTAAGCCACTGTACTCAGAGACTGTGCTGTAGACTTAGTTCCTATAATGAAGAACGGGTTTGGAGATAACCCTCTTCCAGGGACAGAATGATCAGAGAAAGCAACTGAGGTGGTAATATGAAGTTTGGTGAAGAGATTGTCAAGTGGGGAATTTGAGTTGTTGCTTAAAGAAAAGACAAAGATTTGTTTATAGTATGGTTTTATTCCATCCAGGATTTAAAGTAGCTTATGAGAATGCATGCAGTAAAACAGCAAGATGTGGTCCATAAATTAAAAATTAAGACTGAAAGAAACACAAAATATAGAGGAGAAGAATTTAGATGTGGCTTGTTGTCTTCAAATAACTGAAGTGTTGTCATGTGGAAAACATTTAGGTTATTTGGGATGCGGGTCCAAGAATGTGGGGGGCAGGGGAGGGTCTTAATGTGTTCAGGCTGTTATAACAAAATTTCATAAACCAGGTAGTTTATAAACAACAGAAGTATGTTCCTTACATTCAGGGGGCTGGGAAGTCCAAGGTAAAGGAACTGGTATACTCAGTGTCCAGGAAGAGCCCATTTTCTGTTTCATAGAGGTGCTGTCTAGGTGTGCCCTCACATGGTGGAAGAGACAAGGCAACTTGCTGGAGTCTCTTAAAAGGGCATTGATCCCATTTATGAGGGATCCACACTTTTGACCTAATCACCTCCCCAAAGCTCCACTTTCTAAAACTATCACTTTCAAGGACAGGACTTCAACATATAAATTTTAGAGGGATATAAACATTCAGACCATAGAAGGACGGGTTAAATGAGGCAAATATCAGTACAACAGAGCCAAGATTTTAACAAGAGCAGCTGTTCCACCATGGAGTGGATGCAGTGTACCCTTCCTCTTCAGAGAAGACATTTAAACAGAACTAGGGAGCCTCCCTGCTGGCCTGCAGTGGGGGCTGGCTATGCAGTGGGTGAAAATTGACCTCTGACGTGCCCTTAGGATCAATCCAATCATTTTGTGGCAGAGACTTTTCTAACTCTTGCCCTATAAATAGTGAATTATTTAAAAATCCCCCACGCAATTAATAAAAGCTTGTTAAGAGTCATTCTGAGTATCTCTATGATGTTATCACCCCACTTTGAAATGCCATTGAAAATTACAGCACCCAAATTTCTGGAGCAGAAATGAATAATCTGCAAATGGGAGGAGAAGTGGGTGGGTTTTGTCAGCTCATTATGTCCTTGCTGTCTGGGTCGTCATTCCATGGTTTGAAGAGTTAGTGGTATTCATTCTCTCAACAATCAATAAGAAGTGGCTATTGTTCCCTGTCACGTGTGAGGCCCAACACTAAGCACAACAGAGACAATAGTAAGAAAGCAGACATGGTTCTTGCTTTCAGTGTGCTTGTTGCTTGGTAGGAAAATGACATCAGTAGTAATCACACATCTGTATATTTAGAAATTCCAGAGGGAGAGAAGAGTATTCTAAGAGAGGGCATAGCTGGCTAGAGGATGTGAGTGAGCTTGGATAAAGAACATATTTACTGGTAAGTAGAGGAAGAGTGCCATGGGTAGAGGTTCAAGTGGAGTGCATTTAAGCTGAGGGGACCATGTGTGCAATATGAGGAAGCACAGAGCATTTGAGGATTGTCCAGAGTAGCTGAGTGAAGCCTAAAGACCACTGTCAAAAGTAGCATTAGCCCCTCAGGAGAGAGCCCAGGTGATATTCACAAACTGTACCAAGGACTTTCAGCTTTCTCATGACAGCAAAGAGAAGCCCTCACAGGTTTTACTGAGGGAGCCATAGGATCATATTGGTGTCTCGCTGTTTTTTTACTTTTCCTTTTTAAAAAATAAAATCACTTTAATTTTACAGTAGAGACTTGATTGGAGAGGAGCAAGAATAGATGTAGGGCTTGTTCAGTGGTCTATACTAGTGATCAAGGTGACAGTCCCAGGGTAAGGACTATGGAGACAAAGATGGAGAGGTGAGCATGGGGTCAAAATGAATGGGACTTGATGGTGGGTGAGATGGGAGGCGAGGGAGAGGAAGTGGTTGCAAAGACGACTCTGTAACTGTGTCAGTGAATGTTCCGGTCACTGAGAAGGACGCATAAAGTCAGCACTGGTTCGGGACGGTGTCATGAGAAAAACAGAAACCTTGCCTAACATGTTTGAGTGTTATAAAACATAGCCAATTCAGCTGATTCAAATTGAATTCCATTCAGCCCCATCCAATTCAATTAAATTCACATCATGGAACATCTACCAAATAAGGTACTGTAAACTAGACAAATACAGAAAGTCTGTGGGGGTTCCACAGTCATTTCTTACACTAGCTGAGTGTCCAAATGACTAATGCAGCCCAAGAATATGAGAGGTGTCTACAAAGAGAGAGGAAATGCCACTGGACTACAGTATGTACTCTCCCTCCAAAGGGCTTGACTGATCTGCAAACAAATTGAACTGACTTTACCTTACAAAAATATAGGATAACCTTGATGTCATCAGGCAGCAGGTGATGTGAATGTGTGAGAACCCTGAGATTTCTCTGCCCCAGGTCTATGCTGACAAAGTCCCAGTCTGGAGTATGTACACGTGTGCTTAGCCCTGGCTCTCAGGACACCTAAGCACCTCCTAAAAGATCCTGTGTTTATGTCTTCATCTCCATGTATAATGACTTACTCTAATTATCACATCTGTATTTTACAAGAGCTAATTAGAAAGTGTCTGATAGCCTGGGAATTTTCTGACAAAGGTGGTACACAAATCTAACTTATGTATCTGGGGATGATGGTTCCAGCCAAAACCATAGCTGGAAAGTAGGAGCCCCACCACTCTCCTTTCTATCTCTAGCCATGACAAATATCCTTATGATGCGCCTTTGTGACTCTTGTGTATCCCTTTTCCCCAAGCTCCTCAACTGCACTCAGAATCTCTGTGTAAACACCACTGTCTAGATGAAAATGCTTCTGTGAGAAATCATGTTCTTTAAGTCTAGTTCTGTATTTTAATAACAGTAGTTGATCCTTGCCCACATTACTCCACCTTCAAATGCTTTTGTTTTTGTGTCTCACTTCATACTCATACAATATTGTGGTGTAGGTATTGTTATAATCATGCCCAAGAAGCCTGAGCTACTTATTCAAAGTCAGACCGCTGTGTGGGGGCTGAGCAGGGTCTCTAAATTTCATGTTCTTCCCATTGTTGTTCTTTTCTGCTTAGTGTAAACAGATCTGGGCTGGGAGTGGGAGCTTGAAGATGTTGTGTGAGAGAGATTTTCCCTTTATTCCTTGAAATCACAAAGCATAAGCAGCTGTTAGTTTCTCCCCACTTAATGGTAGTTTAGCTGTCAGCACAATGGCTGGGGCTACAGGATTTAGCAGAAAGAAGTCCAATAAGAAAATACTGACCTCCAATGTCCTTCGTTACATGTGACTTTGAGCAAGCAGTTAAAAATTGGGACAGAGTTAATGCCTGTGTGAGAGTTATTGTGAGGAAAAAAATGAGTGGATTTATAGAGGCCATAGTTTCTGAAACATAATAAATACTTAAAAGATATTAGGGTCTGGGCATGGAGATGCACAGCTGTAATCCCAGCCAGTTGGGAGGAGGAGGAGACAGGGCAAGTCCTGATTAGACGTTTGTCCAGGCAAAAGTTCGAACAAGACCCTATCTGAAAAACAAACTAAAAGCAAAAAAAGCTAGGGTTAAGGCTCAAGTGGTGGAATACTTGCCTAGCAAGCAGAGGCCCTGAGTTCAATCTCTAGTACTCTATTTTGGTGGCAGTCCTTGTTTTTCTATTACAGGGCTCAATTTCCTTGTTGACTCTGTCTGAACAGGGAAGGCAAATAACTTTAAAGCACTGCGGGTTAATAGAAATGACTGAGTAGAATATTGTGTTGAGAAGGATTCTGAGGTTTCTTGTGGGGTCAGGTGAAATTGATCAGCATTCCTACATGTGTGCTGCATAATTATACTCTTTGTGGAAGAGGTCTGTTGTCCATGCCTTTGCCTCCAAGCTACATAGTCTGCCTTGGGCTTTCGCTCAGTTTCCTTTGTCAAGAGCAGTCCAGCTATGTTCAGACTAAATGCACTGCCTGCGTGGGGTGGGAACAAAGAATTTAATGAATAGGAGCTACCTGTGGATGGGTTCTAACAAGAGAACTTAGCAGGCCAGGGATGCAAAAATAACTCGAGTGCAGCAACTCTGGGTAAACCAACACATGGTGTATATTTCCATCCAAATAAAAGACATTCATTTTGAAGACCCTGGAACAGCTGTAACTTGAGATTCCATACACACTTGGAAAATTGTCAGTCCTACCTGAGTGGCAGAGTGTAATACAAATAAGAATGCCAGTAAGAATGTGAGACAGGTTCTGAGAAACAGGGACTGGATAAGCCTTCCAAGAAGTCAGCATTCTTTAGCACTGATGTAGCATTCAAGTGTCGGGTGGCATGCAGTATTTTTATGAAGCTTACTGATTAAACATTTGCTGATCTCTCTCCTGGCAGAAATTCAATAATTGTTATGAATGGTCTCTTAGAGCAGGGCATATCAAAGATTCTGTTCTGTGATCCACAGAGAATTCTAAAGGTATGCTGTGTTTTTCTTTTGCTTCTACCAAATTTATCAATGTCTGGGGTCATTATTTGCCTGATCACAACAACATGCTTTCATGAATATGTATCAACTAAAAATCCTGCAATTTTATGTGTTAATTTGCTCATGTCTTTAGGTGTTTATAGCAATTAAATAAGACCTTGGTAAATTTAAAGAAAATAAAAAAGCTTTGATATTATGAGTGCTTATGTGGTTTAATTGCTGGCTCTGAGAAAAATTATGTTTTGGATGTCTATTAATTCATTGATTGGCTTCTTAGGTATTTTCCCATTTATTTATGGTACTTCTTAGGAAATAAGTAGTCTTTTCTTGACTGGTTTGCTTGGCTTTCTGATGTTCATTTTATTTTATTATTAATTTATTCATATGTGCGTACATTCTTTGGGTCATTTCTCCCCCCTTCCTCCCTTCCCACTCTCCCCCCTGCCCCCCCTGGCTTCCAGGCAGAACCTGTTCTGCCCTTATCTCTAATTTTATTGAAGAGAAGACATAAGCATAATAAGAAAGACAAGGCATTTTTGCTAGTTGAGTTGGGGACAGCTATGCAGAGAGATTCCAAGCATTGCTTTCATGTACAAATGTGCTACAGCCCAAGTTGATTCATCTCTAGCTGATCTTTACACTGGTTCCTTACGCTGGTTCCCAATCCCCTTCTCAAGTTGAACTCTGTAGCTTGATGTTCATTTTAGCTTTGAATGCAATCATCTTTATCTTGGCTCATGTGAGACTAGGTGTGCGTTCTGTGCATTTATCAAGAAGGTCTGGAAGTATATTTCTGGTTAACCAGGACAACCATAGGGAAGAGCAGGGTCTTATCATAGTCCCATTGGGTAAGAGGGAACTCAGGTAGTAAAGGACTTCAGTGACATCAGAGGTCACCAGAGGAGAGGGGACCAGTGACCAAAGGCTGACAAGGCAACAGACTGCAGAGCATGGTGGTTGGTAATTCCGAAAAGCAACATTCCAAGCTGGGTGTGATAGGGCAGGGATCCTGAATGAGGTCAGGATGCATCATCCTGGGAACTGGGATGTGCTAGGGTGGAAATGGCACTGTAGTCCAGGGGAGTGACAGTGGCAGCTACTTAGTCACAAGCCATGACTCCAGGAAAGGGTGGAGGTGAGATGGTCAGATTAGCAACTAAAAATACATGTTGAGTTAAATTCAAATTTCTGGTGAACAAGGAATAATGTTAGTATAATATGTGCCTTGCAACATCCTGGAATACTTATTCTTAAAAAATTAGTTATTGTTCATATGAAATTCTACTTTAACTGGGCACCCTATACTTAATCTATAACCCCAGGTGTGTGCGGAAAAGGGGACACTGGTCAGCACTTGATCTGGGAATGAGCTGTGGGAATGCAGGGGAAGTGGACAGAGATAAGTAGGATGGCTAGTGTGTATGTGTGTTTGTAAGTGATATTGATATGTATCAATCTTTATATATACATAAAGAGAGACACTAAAAAACCAATCCTGCATTATTTTAGCTTTGAGCCTCACTTGTTTTCGTAATTTCTCATGCCTGTTGTGGGGAGCAGTTGTTTTGCAAGAACCAGTTGCTTTTGGCCTGTGTCAGAGACAAGATATTTGTTGATTTTTCTTATCAAACTGTCAGCGGTATATGCCAAAGTGACACCACCCCTTTGAGAATGAAAATCCTAATCTTGTGAAATGGTTGTGTAGATATCATTTGACATACGAATATTTGGAAGCATCTGGATGATCAGTATCCTTTTCATAAAAAGCCACATGACTGACTTTAGTTTTCCATTTTTGTTCAGATACTAACAGGCTCATCTCTGAGAGAGAGAGAGAGAGAGAGAGAGAGAGAGAGAGAGAGAGAGAGAGAGCCCACATCATCATCATGGGGTGGAATGGGGGGATTTTCAAGCCTACTTTCCAATTTCTCTCCTGTCTTTGGTATGTCTCCACTTCTTCCAATCATTTTAGTGCTCTTCGATTTCCACCCTGTTCCCTGCTCAGTGCCTGGTATATAGTAGGTGCTGAAAAAAGTCCTTTAAAAATGAATGGATGGGAGGATGAATTATTGCTTATTATACATGGTAATTATTACATAATTTTCTTAAATAATGTAGTCTGTAGTACAGAGATTACGCGAAATCAATGAAGAGCTATTTGTTGAGAAGACATTTATTGAGTGCACACTATGATTCAGGAACTGGGCAAGATGATATATGTATCATATTATATGCATGTATATATATCAACACATCCATGTACACATGCACTATTACAGTAACTTTGTGAGGAAGCACTAGTAACTCTGTTACACATTTGTGTAAACTCAGAAATGGTTAAATCATTTGTGAAGATTCATCCACTAAGAAGTAGGTGGGGGTATGGGCCTGGTCTGTCTGGGCTGTTTTCACCCTGGATTTCAAACTTTCTGGACTGATTTGTGGTAATTCTTATTGTTTTAAGGACTTTCATATCATTTGGAGAATTTGGTGAAAGCCAGAGTCTTCTCTCAGAGCCATGAACATAGAAGGAAACATTCCCACTTTTAAAGCAATGTGAGTTCATCAGAGATCCCTGACTAAGCCCCTCAGGATTAGAGAATATCAGATGTCTTCACTTAGATCCAGGGATGAAGATCAGAATCAGCCTGAAAGTGGTGCAACCACAGCACACCGTGTGACAGTCCTGTCCAGGAACCTTCTCTCGGGTGTCCTCTTTCATGGATCTGCCAGACACCCAGACAGTCAATCTGCTTCTTTTACTGCATAGCTCTACATGTAAATACATACTGGCCTAATATTTAAATTTTATAGATTTTATAAATCCAATGTTGCTTTATTCAGTGATTAGAAAGTTAATAAACAACAGTCATCCAAATAAAATTATGTGTCAGGTGCTAGGGTGCAGAGAGCAGTGCCTGAGACAAATTTGTCTAGAGGCAGGTTCCCTGTGAAGCTAGAGTAGAAAAGTTCAGGCCCCCTTGAAAGTCTGGTCTTTCTGAGGCCCTGAAGGATGACCTAAGAATTAGAACACACCATTAGATGTTCTTTGTTAAAATATGGACAGCAAGGTATTTTGGTGCCATTTTCTTTCTTTCTTCTTTACTTTTTGAAAGTACTGGGGTTTGAACTAAGGGTCTTGCACTTGCTAGGCGGCACTCTACCACTTGAGCCACACTCCCAGCCCTTTTTGCTCAGGTACTTTTCACAAAGGGTCTCATGCTTTTGCCTGGGATCACCCTCTGGGACTGTAATCCTCCAACTTCTGCCTCCTGCAAAGAACATGTGTAATTTGTTCCTTGAGACAGGGTCTTGCTAACTTTTTTGTCTGGACTGTCATGGAACCATGAACCTCCTTTCTCTGCCTCCTATGTACCTGCAATTTAAGGTGTGAGCCACCATGCCCACACTGTATTGGTTTCCTTAAAGAACACCCCTACCCTGGCACTGCAGAAGCTGCAGGTGTCCTCAAACCTGCATTTGTCTTCATTATTGTACTCTTGGGGCTTAGAGTCCAGATAGGAAAGCTTAGGACTGAATATGCAACTCAGGGGGCTTGGAGTTGGGGAGGGCCTGAAGAGCTGTGGTAAGGGCAGTCTTTGAGGGAGGTCAGTTAAGATTTCTCTGAGGAATTAGCATTTAAGCTGGGTCTAAAAGGGACAGGGGGGCATTGGGTTTTGACTTTTTGGCAAGGGAGGAGCTGCATTAACAGGTGGAGGGACCCATGTATCCAGACTCTGACTTAGTTAGGAGGGGGCTGGACCGGCTTAATCAGCTGATTGGTCTGAAAGCACTATGCCACAGGGTCTGAGCCTACAAGGGAAACAAGGGGAGATCAAGATGGGTCCCTTAGGACCTGTGAAGCAGTCTAAACTTTATTCTAAGGACAATGACATGCTGCTGAAGGAGAGTTTCAGGATGAGATAGATTTGCATTTTTTTTAACACTCTGGTTCTAGGTGTGGAGAATGGATTACGTTTTTGTTTTTGTTTTTTTTTACCCTCTAGAAATGCTGCCTGAAGCACAGCTGTGACTTGATAAACACGTGAACTACTCTGGCATATGCCAAGGCCTTGCTCCTTGGCATATGAAAGGACAGTGGAGACCCGCCTGCATCTGACCTGCTGAATCAGAAGCACAGGTGAGATTAGGGCAATTGATTGAGCCACAGGACCCTGGTGTGGTTGTTGTTTGTGGGTGTGGGCATGAACCAAGCTGAGTGCCTTCCTGGCTGCCAGAATTCTTTCTCTATCACAGTCAACATCAGGTTGGAAGCAGCAAGGATTGAGGGAGATTGTTAGAGGACCCAACTTTGAGAAGTAACAACCTGTGATGAGAAAGGTGATAATGACAGTGTCAAAATCATGTAGGCTCTTTAAGAAGGCCTCACAACAGTATAGAAGCTGAAGGGATAGTACAAACTACTTAATACAGCAGACAGTAGACAGACAGCTCTCCAAACTTCATTGGGAAGTTGGCCTTTTTGCCCTCACCAACTCTATGCCTTACCCAGTTTCATAATTTTCTCCAGATACTTTGTATTCTGGGCCTTCCTGATTCTGCATCTTAGGCTGGTTTTGCCTTACATTGCACTAGTGCTGTTCCTACCAGATGGTTCATAGTTTCTTACTGAGGGAGGAAACTGATGTGGACTTGACCCAGCTATTTTTCTATCTATGTAGCTCTACTGATGTGACAGACAAATGCCCCATGGAATAGACAGCACACAGGGCTGCTGCAGACAGTGTGGGGATCTCTGGCCCAGACCTCCTCCCAAAATTATGTCTGTACTATTCAGCCACTGAGGTCCAAAGCAGTGGCCCTTGATGACCTGGAAACATGATAATAATTCCTAATAGAATGTGTTCATTAAGAGAAGAAAATACACATTTTAGATGAAAAAAATTTTCATGTTTAAAAGGTAAAGATCAATTATCCATAAAACAAACTAACATATAACATCTGATTATTTATGATGCTAGATAAATAAGGAGGTAAGAGATTTTTCAGAATTATAATAGCATATATCTGACTTTATTAAATCAAGCTCAAGGAACTAACTCCAAATTACCCAGCATCTTAGCACAAAATCTCAACATCCAGGGTCAACAAAATTAAATTCTGGGGAACTCAGGAGTAAAACTTTTAATGTTCCCACTATCTTTCAGCCTGGAGACCTTCCTTAGTTTTTCTATTTGGAGAGGTATTTTACATTGTGTTCCTGTCAAGTTGAAAGAAGGATGGGGAAGTCAAAGGAAGGAACAGGTGCTGAGTTGCTATCTGAGGCAAACTGGAAGAAGGCAGTGAGCCCAGAAGGGCATGGATGGGGGCAGGGAAGGTAGAGCTAAGCAGCTGCTGCTGTCAACTCTGACCTATTTCCTCAAGCCCTGGGAGCTGTGCCTGTCCCTGCTCTCAGCAGCAGTGACATTGCCTTTAGGCGGCTCTGTAGCCAAGCCACACTGAGTGATAGCTGTCCCTGCTATTTTCCTAAATGTCACCAGTGAAAGAGACATTGCCACCTCCCTGGAGTACACACACTCCACTTGTGGATAAGTGGACACTTGGTTCCATTTTCACAGCTTGCAAAAATTGGTCATAGATGAGTCACAATTATGTCAACTTCTCTGGTATGAGAAGCCCTAGATGGGAGTATATAGAAACTATTTTTATAATGTGATGTCTTTCTATGTGGCAGTAAAACGACTTTCCTGCCATCAGGAAAAACATGTGCTCTGAATTATTTTTAAAGCTATAAAAGCATATCTGTAAGAGGCAATGTGTATCTGACAGTTCTCTGTTTTCATCAGCTCCATTCAGAACCATATCCGTTCCTGGAAACGTTGGGGAAAAGGGAAGGAGGCAGAGAACAAATACAGGCTGAAAGCCTGTGAGTGCTTTACATAATTAGTCAGCATAAATTAAAATCCATAAACTCTATTGTCCAAGCAGTAGAGCTGTCTGCATATTTTAAAACAGTCTGACTCCTATTTTGAGCTTCTGCTTGGTGCCAAGAACTTATTCTCAGCTAATTCAGGGGTCCTGCCCTCATGTTCCCTGGAGTGACATCTAAGCTGTTGGAGGAGGGTGCTGATGTGTTGCTGAGCGAGAGGCTGTTGGAGGATGGAGAGGGGTACCACATATGGCCCTCAGCATTACTCAATTCCTATCTGAACTTGAAAATGAAATGGACAAAGTTGTGGATCCTTCACCCAACTCATGCTGAATTGCTCCTGTGCCACTCACCAGGTCTTCTTGTTACTCTTTGTCATTTTGCTCCTCCTGAGTCACATGGACTATGGGAACCACTTTGAAGCTATTTGAGCCTAGAGCTACTGCCCAGATCTCCTAGAAACCAGGCTACTTTCCCTTAGTACACAGGGCTAGGGGATACTGATGATGCCTTTCCTTTCTTCTGAGCTATTCTCAGGCCACATCTCAGTGAGTCTATTTCATCCTAACTCCAGCCTTATATATCTGAAATAGTATTCACCATTTGCAAAGGAGAAAATGTGATTCAGAGAAGTTAAGCACTCCTCAGATCCACATCAGAAACAGTGGTAGATCCGAATCTGATTTCAATATGTGTGGCCCTTTCCAATAGTGACTACCCACCCAGCTTTGTCCCCCACTTCTCACTTCTGATAAGCTTCTACTAACCACCAAGCAATAATGTACATTCCTTCTATGTGTTACCTCTGTCCAAACCTCTGGGGAGACAGGTAATTGTCACATTCTGCTCTCTATACTGGTGATCTGTGCACAGACCCAGACAATCCCCACTTCTCAAAGGCAAAGACCACTCTTTGTATCTGTTTATCCTACCCGCTAGCATACACTGTCCCTCATACTTTTGTCTTAATCTATGATTGACTATAATAGAACAGTATCTGAAATAAATCAGTAAATGGACAAGCATTTATTCCCTGTCATTATTTGTCCCATTGTGCTGTTATTACAGCTACTTAACAACACATAACTGGCAGATATCTGCCCTGTCCTTGCCATTCCACTGTCCTCAGTCTACATTGTGCCTTAGAAGTCACACAAATCCTGAAGTGACAGGACTTTATCTCAAGCCCATCCTCTTGCACTTTCTATGAAATCTACTATCCCTCCACACCTGACTTTTTTATTTCCCAATTTCCTGGATCCATGCTCAGGGTTTAGGTTGTAGGCTTCTGCCCTCATATTGTGAAGAAAAGCCATTTGGACCCTTGCTTTGTTCATTGACTCTGGGAACTCGTGCTGCCCTGTGCAAGATTGAATCTCAACTCTGTGTGTTCCCTTGATTATTATGGCACCTGCGAGTCTGGGAACAGACAGTGCCTATGTCCACCTCAGCCCTGTGCTGTTCTCCCTGGTTGAGAGATCACTCACCACTGCACCACGGCCCACAAAGTTTAATCCTCAAGGATTATCTCCACAGAGCTCCCATTCTATTGGTTGTAAGGGATAGAAACTCAATTCTAATTAATTTAAGCAAAAGAAGAGAACTAATTTTCTTATGTACCTGAAAAGTCTAGGGTTTCAAGCACAGTAGGATCCAGGTAATCTCTCTCTCTGATCTATTGACTCTTTTTCCCTTTGATTTGGCCCTCAACAAATCCTGGCTGTCTCATAATATCAGAAGCAAAAGGTATTTTCTCTCTCAGCGTCCAATTAGTACCTGAAAAAAAAATTCTCTGAGTGTTCCCATTTGGGTCATGTCCACTGTTAGACCACATCCTGTCTCCAGTGAAGAAAAGAGTCTTCTGGTCAGGATGGACCCTGTGTCTTTCCTTATGGTTATTAACTCAGGATACTATGATGCTGAGCCCCTCTAGAGACACCCACAATGAGGGACAGCAGATTCCAAAGTGAAACAATGTAGAGAAGGTCAAACATCCAACAAGTGCCCTCCATGCTTGACAAACAGGAGTTTACAAGTTGGGTCCTTCATCATGCTGAGTTTTGCTCTGGTGATGTGAATCTGTGCCCAAAAAAGAGCTCAAGGGAACTATTATCTGTTGACATCATATCAGGTTCAGGCACTGTGTTGGGAACATGGAATGCTTCCCTAGTCTTTAACTTGTGTGGTTGTCTGTCATGGTTCAGCCCTTCAGGAATTTGCCAGCAGGCAAGCTTAGGTCTCTTGCGGACAGAGAGCCTTGCAGATCCTCAGCATTCACAGCTTCCATTTTACCCACTGAAACCTGGCTCTGTTCCTGATCTCTGACCTGTCACCAGTCTATGTCACCAGCAGTCAGCCCATGCAGTTTTATTGCATCAGTCAGTCATCTCCCAAAAGCCTCTGGCTACTCTCTGCTTGGACCTGGCAGTACCAAGCACAGGTGCCCTTTATCTTCTATGGGGCATTCGACTGAAAGGCACCCTATCATGGTTTATGGGTCAGCTCCACGTAACTGACATCTTCTGAACTAAAGTTATCCCAGTTTTTCATCTGAAGATACAAAAGTTAGAAGTAAAGAAACCTCTCCAAAGATAGACATCTAGTAATTAACTGAATGTAGAATGAATTCCAAAGCCTGATTATAAACTTACTATGCATTAACCATCTTAAAATAAAGTGAGTGAAACCCTTATAAGTTTCTGCAAATTTGTAAGTTAAGATAGAATTTTTGGTCTAGTTAATAAAAATATTGCAACTTGATAATAGTCCTAGATGATGCTTGTGCCTCAGTTGTGAATTGAGAAAAGAAAACAAGATTTGAGAATGCAAGTATAGATTCACTATGAATGCTTTTGCTGTTTTTGGAGAGTGGTGCTTCCTAGCGTTGTGCAGTATACAACTTGAATGACATTGTACAATGACTCTGCAAAGAAAGGAACAAGCTAGCAACTTCATTGAAGATAAATAACTATTTAAATTATATGATTTCCTTGAAAAGTTAAGTTTAAGGCTTGCTTTTTTATATGCCTTAGATTAAAATTCAAAGTAACAGTAATAGATCTGCTATCTCCTTGAGCCTGCACTTTCTCATATGTGATGCATTTGCCTGTAGAGTATCTGATTGATTCTCTGCAAAGCAGCTTTCTGATTCCAAGGATAAAACTTATATAAGCACCAGGATCCAAAAGCTTCTTTTATTTCATACAGCTCTTAACATTTTGACAAGTTAAGCACAAATGAATCATAAATGTACAGATTAAATTTCCCTTGGAATACAAATGGGTTTAAATTGTAGGAAGAAAAACTGGTTGGCCAAATGCATCCCTATTTTGCTGAGTCAAGAACTTTTAAAAACTAGCCTACTGTTTGAAAATTGTAGATACACCCTAATAAAACCACAAGTGTGACTATTTCCATATTCTAGTGTTCTGCTTCCATTTTGGAGTCAAAATGGTTTAACAAGAATGTTTGAAAAGAAATTCTCTCTCTTCCCCTAATTAATGGTTTTTCTTAGCTGGCATCCCATATAGTTTTCCTTAAAGTTTTCTACTTCATGGTTTATAGTTCAATGAAAACATACTGACTCTGTCTGACCAAGACTGTGCCTGCTACCATGTGAGATAGTCCCCTTGGCTTGCTCTATCCATTACATAACAGGAACACTTATTATTTGGGTTACTGAGTGAAAACCATCAACAAGAAACACTTCCAAAGGGTGAGAAAAATAAATTGCTGCTTACCAGCTAATATCCCAGATTCTTTAATAACATGATCTGACTTTGCCTGGATGTATTGAAAAAGCAATTAAAAGGATGAAAGAAAAGTAAAGTAAGTTGTCTGTAATAAAGTAAGTTAACCACCAGATCAAAAGGAAGTAACCCTTTTGGAGACAGGAACACTGAATACCTGAAGTAGAAACTGCTTTGTGTTTATAGCATCTCCTCACTGGATAAAAAGGGAAGGTGCCTGTTTTTCTAGGAGGTGAGAAAAACTAAAGTTGGCTTGGAGGCAAAGGTGAAGGTTTGAAGATTCCCTATAATCAAATGCCAACTCCCAAAGGGGCAGCCAAGGGAGAGCTAAGGAGTTGGATGGGCAGAGAGTAGAGGTGCTCAATGAACAGAAAAATAGAGAAATAATTAAACAAGCATCCCATTTCTTAGTAGCAACCATTTTCAGTGGTAGAGAAAAATCTATTTTGATGTTGCAGAGCTGCTGTTAAGGATAGGCAAGTCTGACTTTATTTAGTAGAGCAGAAAATTTAAAGAAATATTGCAATTAAGTGCCTATCTGACAAGGATAGGCACTTGGGACAGGATCTATACTCAATGACTTTAACCTTACTACTCACTTTTGTTTTCTATATCACTTTGGAGATCAGCTAGGTAACTTCAATATCTCGGCTAACTTTTCCTTACATTTCCCACACAGCCATCTACATTGGACCTTGTGGTTTTGATTGTGCCAATTTGAGGCAGAAATGGGTCAAAAAGAAACAACATAGAATCTCGTTCAACCAAATTGCAAGCAGCATCACTTTTGCAGAGTATTATAAGATAACCCAAACATATATAGTGTTTGTTTCCGGATTCTGGATCCAGAAAGGTAAAATACCACTTTCCTTTCCTTTATTTTATCTTTTTCCATCCTTTCCTTTCTTCATTTTTCTTTTTGACAGATTTTTCTGTCCTTGGTATAAATTGAGTTGAAGAATAGCCTAGCCAGGCTATATGGATAACACTGATTTCAGCATCATCATGAACCTGAGAGAACAACCTATCTCTGTTTTTAGGCTTCTTGAAAGTCCTCTAGCCTTTAACCCACCCATCTGATATGATGTTCTTGTTGTCAGAAATCTCAGTATAAATTCCACATTACCCTTTTGTTGGCTTTGTTCCTTGAATTCTTAGACTTTTCAGGTAGAGTCTAGCACAGCATTATTAGCTAGCTTCTAACTAAAGGGGATAAACATTGCTATCTGACACAAAGAAACCATTGTGCAAAACATATTCAATTGCAATCATGGAGCAGCCACATAGAAGAAAATATAAGCCCCATTTCTTTAGATTTTTCAACATACTGCTTTGAAGATGCCCCTGAAGGGGAGTGTCTATCATGATCAGGTTTCCATACAGGGGCTGATCAAATGCTTTCCTTTTTCAGCCATTGGAATAAAACCCCAAAGAAACACTTTGGTATAATAAACAGAACATTGACCATATATGGAGCCTGACAGTCCTGGATTTAAATCTCATTTTGTCACTCACTACCTCTGTGGTATTGAGAAAGTCCTTTTAAAACTCTCTGAGACTTAGTTGCTCAGTCTATAAAATGAGAAAAAAGGAGAAACTGTAAGTAATTTAGAATCTATTAAGTACTCAAGAAAAGTTGGGTTCCTTTCCCTCTTCCTCTTTTCCAAGTTTCCTCACTTGTAGAATTTTTTTTTTTTTTTGGTCAGGGAGTTAGTCAACTTTCTGTCACTGGGACAAAATATGTGAGAGAATCAACTCAGAATGACTCGGGCACTGGTGGTTAACCTCTCAGGAGGCAGAGGTCAGGAGGATCACAGTTCAAAGCCAGCCCTGGCAAATAGTTTGTGAGATCCTATCTCGAAAATACCTAAAAAAAAAAAAGAAAAGATTATTTTATCTCATAGTTTCAGACATTTCAGTCCATGGTTGGTTGGCCCAGTTGCTTTGGGACTGTTACTGCACATTACCTAACTGCAAGAGAATGTGGAGGATGAGACCCATTCAAGAGAGAATGGAAGGAGCCAGGATCCCATTATCCCCTCCAAGGTCATACCCCAATGCCCTAACCTCCTTCCACTAGGCCCCACCTCTTGAACATTTCCACCTCCCCACCTAAGACTTAGCACATGGCCTTTGGGAGCATTTAAGATCCAAACTTTGGCAGCCAGTGTTTTTGAAAAGGTTCAAGAATTCACTCAAAGTTTGTGAGCATGAAAGTACTCTACCAAACAACCTTTTAACTAGATGCCCCATATAAGCACCTAGAACAGAGGTTTCATTTCTTTTAAAGAGCAGAAGGATTTAGCAACAGAAAAGTTGCAGAGTACAATGTTTTTGAGCAATGGTTTTAAAATGGCTGGGAGGTCAAGTCACAAATAATCTAAGGTCCTTTCCAGCTCTAAAATTCTATGGTTCTGTGAAATTGAGGCAGTATCTACAAACCAAAGCTGGCCTTTATGACTCAGAAAGGATTGCAGGCACTGAGCTGGTTGCTCAGCAGACTGAGGATTTGATTAAAAACCCACTGCTCTCAAACGTTAGCTTTGGGATTAGCAGATCAAACAAATGCATGTTACCACTTTGTCAGATACTGCAAAAGTGTTTTTGTCTGCTAGTTATTTTAATGGAGAGAATATCTAGTAGCTAAACAGACTGGCAAACAGTGCATGGAGATGAAAGCAGGTCTGCCTACCAGATCCCTTTTCTGGCTCTTGATTACTGATTGCCATTGTCTATGTGATGGTATTTAGCTATATGTAAATTTAGACATTTTTTTGTGAAAAATTTAAAAGCTATTTAATTATTTTTTTATATTTACAGACATGCTAAGTTTTATTTACTCATTGTTTCCAAATTCATGACCCCTACTGTAGAAGGTTTGCAGACAGGAGTAAGATAAAAAGATTAAAAAAACTGAGTATGAATACAATAATCCAATCTCAAGCCAATAAAGAGAGTCAGAATATATTTTATCTCACTCACAGAAAATGGTTATGTAATAATTTGCCTTGACTATATGATGAATGTCTATGGGTTAGAAGACATTTTGTTTCTTGCATTTTCTCTAATTCCCTTTTATAAAATGCTACTTAACTTTTTAATAAAAATTCCATACAATTTATTTAAATGTTATTTTCCTTTTAAGCATTCATGCCTTTGAATTTTAAAAGTACAACTAAACAGTGCAATGTGGATGATACTATACTTCTGAAGTTTTGTGAACATTATTAATCAGCAGGTACTTTAGATGCATTATGCTAAACACTGCTTAGAAATGCAAAGAAATTTTAGAATTCACAGCTAATATTCACTGAATAAGACTTAGGCCCTTTGTTTATACTCATGTACTTCTCATATATCTATAAGGTTGGTGTCATTTCTTTTTTTTTAATTTAATTTTATTGTTTTTATAATTACTTATATGTGTATACATTATTTGGGCCACCACCCCTCCCACACCCCTCCCCCCACCTCACCTCCAGGCAGAACCTGTTCTGCCCTCTTGTTCTCCAATTTTGTTGAAGGGAAAGCATAAAAAATAATAAGAAAGACATAGCATTTTTGTAGTTTGAGATAAAGATAGCTATACAGAGAGATTCCTTGCATTGCTTCCATGCACATGTGTATTACAACCCGAATTGATTCATCTCTACCAGACCTCTTCACTACTTCCCAGTCACCTGCCCATAGTGGCCTTGGCCAGTTTAAGATTACTATATTAACTCCTCTACAGTGAGCACATCAACCACATTCAAATGTTTGGTTTCCTTCCCTTTCCTTATTCCTTCTGTGCACAGCTGCCCCGTAGTGTGACCCATGTCCAATAATATTACTGTATTTCTTTTAGGTCTATAATCCGTTTATGAGGGAGAACATATGATTTTTGGCCTTCTGAGCCTGACTAACTTCGCTTAAGATGATATTCTCCAGTTCCATCCATTTTCCTGCTAATGACAAAATTTCATTTTTTCTTTGTGGCTGAATAAAATCCATTGTGTATAAATATCACATTTTCTTAATCTATTCATTGGTAGTAGGGCATTTTGGCTGTTTCCATAGTAAAAGCTACTTAATTCTGAAAGTAAGAATCCTTGGACTAATTCAAGTATAGATACTGAGGTAAATTTTTTAACTTTCTCTATAAAGATCTCATTAACTACAATTTAGGAAAATTTAGCAACACTAACTTCTGCATAACTTGATTTTACAATGCTAATCATTGTTTGAAGCAACTTATTTTTTTGTGTTTAATTCAACATGGGTAATGAGACAAGGATATGACAATAGCTCCTGTATGGAGAGTGTGTATGTGTGTGTGTGTGTGTGTGTGTGTGTCTTGAGGAGATGTTTTTTCTTTGAGAAGATGATTTCTTTTTCCTTCTGCTTTGGAATTTTAGACTACTGATAAAAACACTGTGAGTTTTAAATATCTTTTCATTCAGTGGACACATGAATTCAATCATTTTTCATTTTTATACTGGGAATCAGAGAAACTCTGAGTAATTATATAATAAGAGCATAGATTCCTTAAAACAGCTAGAGATCAAGATATTCTTGCCTAGGATACACATATTTAGGATGAAATGGAATTTTCTATTTGAACTTGAGCAGGTAAGATCAAAATTAGGTTAAGCAATACAAAGTAGTATTCAAAATTAGTGAGAAGGGCACCCACTTGATTGTATTTGAGATTGTATATTCCAGAATACTCATTCCATAAATTTTTGAGTAACTTCTGTGTTAAAAGAACTCTAAAATATAAAAATGATAAAAATGTTTCTGCCTTTTATTGTAGTCTAGAAGGGAAAAATATATATTCTTGCTTTAATTGAATGGGGTATATAATTATTAATGGTATAATTTTTACAACTATGAATATAGTTCACAGGTATGAATATAAGAAAACTCCTTGATTTTATGTAAGAAAACCAGTTGCCAATTTCTTTTATACAAAAATAAACAAAACCACTACAACTTGAAATTATCAACCAATAAATAAAACTGAAAATAAAAACAAAAACAAGGAGATAGTACCTGAAAATATTTATTGAAATGTTTGTGGGGTGATAGAAGCAGGGGTGATTGGGTCTTCATTATTTTCTTATATACTTTGTACAATAAGCCTAAATTTCATGCGTACTTTTAATATTTAAAATATAAAAATTCTTTAAAAGAAAGAGATGAAGGAAGAAGGAAGAATGAAGATAAAAAGGGAGGGGAAGGAAGAAAGGAAGGATAAAATTGAAAAATAGGAGAAAAAAGGAACTCATGCTTGAAATAAGTATTCCTCTTTGTGTTTCTCATACTGGGCTGTTTAAGCCATAATCCTGTAGCTGCATATTTTGAGTTGGGAGTTTTGTCAAGTTTTTTCCAGATACGGTGGAGATTATGCAGTCACAAGTGAAGTCAGACTAAGATCTGGAGGAAATGGACAGACAGCTAACATAAGACACTATAGGAGAAAGAACATTGATGGAATGGTTATAGCAAGTAGGAGGAAAAGCCCACAACTGTTAGCCCAAATAAATTAGAAGCAAGTCAAAGCCCATGTGAAAGGGGATGAGAGCCAGAAGGGGACAAAGAGGATGGAGGAGAGAGCCAGGGGCAAGGAAGGCACTGTTCAGGGAGAGGCTGGCAGCTGTGTCATGGGATTGAAGAGGTGGATAGAAGGGTGGTCAGTAGGCTAAAGTTGGACAGGTGCTAAAACTAGGGTCTGCTGGAAGGACTCCTAGTGGTTCTTGTAGTGACATCAACACCTTTTTGCCAGGTTAGAACTTCTAAGTGGAGCCTCAAGGAACTTTCACTAGGTTTTCTACCTTGAGCAGTGTGTCCAAAGTCCCTCAGCAGGTGTTCTGTCTCCTGTTTGGACATCATCTTCTGGCAGCATCTGGTCCTTTAGTTACACAGAACTAAGTGTAAGCCATACCTTTGGAACTGCTGCAGTTGTCATTTTCAGCACCCTCCCTCTCCCAGCTAGGTCACCAGAGAATGACCTGAATAACCATAGGACTGAAGCTCTTTCATGTGGGCAACATGAAGCAGTATATAAAAATCCGGAGATTCTCCAGGGAAACCCAGCTTTTTTGAAATTATTTTTGACAAACCAGAAGATTTGTTAACATGAAGCTCCAATTCCTTCACAGTGACAATGGAAGAGTGCAGCAATTACATGTGTGACTGGAATATTCTTCAAAGGGATTGTTATGCTTACTGATGAAAAGGGATACTTGGGAGAAGACAACTGTTGCTGAGGATGTCATATTTGCTTATGACTCCTGCAACTCTGATGCCATTGGAGCCCATGAAAACAGTGAGCTGAGCACAGGATACCATGCTAAGGATGATTGAGCAGAAAAAAATGAAATGAACCTGGACCCCTGATGACATTGAGTCGTCCAATTGTGCAATTAACCTGCCACACACCATAATATCTTCAGGTTTTTTGTTAAGACGAGGTATTTTGTTGATTCTAAGTTGCAATTTCTTTTCTTGGTTCAACATCTCTAAAGTCAGAATATATTTTGGCATGATCATATCTTATAATCACTATTGGCCAGGGGCAGTCCTGACATAGTTGCCATTGCCTGTACATGTGTCAATTTGATTGTTATTTTCTATGACAAGGCTTGTCTGCAACCCCTTGATGGTTTACTCAACAAACCATCAAAGGGCATTAGAGTAAGGATTCTGTTTTCTGTTTGAGAACCTTCTATTGATATCTTCACATAAAGAAAGCATCATCATCAAAACTTGCATAAACAGTGTCTGTGCTTGGAAGAAAAATCCAAGAGGCAACAGAGGAGCAATCTTTCAAGACATGTTATCAATCTTTTGATATCATAGAGGATGATATTGAATGGAAAAAACCCCATGGATATTATGACTCTCAATTTAAAAGGTGACAGAAGATTCATATTTGAATGTGAAAATATTTTTGAATATAAAGTAATATATTTGATTGATGGCTGTAGATACAAATTTATTTGTATAATTCTCTTTCAATAGGTATAAAAACTTTTAAGACATTAGAGAGCATTGTGTCAGTTTAATCAGCAATGTTTATTTTCTTAGTGGTTTATAGAATAATGGATTGCTTTAGAACTGTTGTCTTACATTTGATGAAAGCAGGAATAAATTCCTTATTATTTAACTTAGAACTCTCAGTTTCTTGCAATTGAAGAAGCATTCATATAACATAGAGTTTATGAATACTTTATAGTTAATCATTTTCTTTTTAGCTCCCCAAAGGAAAAGGAGTAGAATAAGGAAAGTTCCATGAAGTATGTGAATCTGAATTCTCCATCAGCTGACTTCATAGGTAGACAACAGACACAAGTCGTGACAGAGCTGCTTTCTCATTAGTATAAGAGTGGTGCGGGTTGAGTAAGCAAGGGGACACTTTTCTCTCTTTGGGCTAAGAAGTCGTCTCTAACATCCTTCCTTCTGCAGAGGCATGCTACTGTTCCATAATTATTAGTTATGCTCATGTGTTAACGCTCAGTATCTTCTGCAAATGAAAATGTGCTAGTCTCATTGCTCTAACAGACTTCTTAATTAACCTGCTGATGTTCTTAGTGCAGAGTTGGCTGTTGTCTCAGAAATGAGTTATCTGGGTTCTTTTGTCCTTCTCTACTCCCTTTATTTTCTCTGACTATTATAGGATGAGGATGCTCTTTGATTAGGCCACCATAATTTCCTAAAGTAAGCAGGAATTTGAGAAACCGCCCATGGCACATTGTTTCATTGCTTAAACTTGCTGCTGACTCTTTTATCCTTTAATAACTAAGTTCTTTCTTAACAATAGCCTTAATTACACCAGTCATTTATTCCCAAACTCTACCTTTTCTCTCGATGTGTTTCATCCTCATAGACAAGGTTAGTGGCCTCCCTTCAGAGAGGAATCTCCATCCTGTCTTCCTTGTTGGGAGCAGGAACCTTTCTTGCTGTCAACCTATGAATGCCCTAGTCATTCAGACCTGAAGCATATTTGCCACAATGTGGACCTGCTCCTCCAGGAATAGCTAAGCTTAGGACAGGGAGTTCCATCTCTGTGAGAAAGTGAACATTTCTTATTAAATGCAAGTTCTTCATTTGAAGGTTGAATAGAAGGCTATTTTTGCAAAGAATTCTAGTCGGTTAAATTTAGTGTCACATGAAAAATTTTTGTTGGTCCAAGAACAGTTACTGGCTTTGGGCCCATGGTGTTTCTTTTGCTGTGACTTGGATGTATTTTCATTCACTCTAAGCGCTTGCTACTTCTGAGAACACATATTGATGACTTTCTTGGCCTCTGTGGTACTTGTCTTTCCTTTCTAAAGTGACTTATTAAAGTTTTATTATTGGCAAACAAGTGGAACCTTGACTTATTTATTTATTTTTGAGACAGAGTCTCACTAGGTAGCCCAGGCTGGCCTTAAACTCTCAACATAACCTTCCTCTGCCTCTTGAGGATTGCAAATGAATACCACCGTGCCCAGCTTGATTTCATTTCTAAGGTTTAAGTTTCTTTGACTATTTTTCCTCTTCTGTCATAAATGTGGCCTGCCATTTTCCTTGTCGCTACCCTCATCTCTTAGTAGAAGTCACATTTGTCCCTCTTCCCAGCACCCTCAAAAAGGGACAGCCTTGAAATTCAAATCTCTGTATTTTTTCTTTTTTTTTTACTGAAAATTGATTTCATTTTGAAGACTGGACAGTTCACCATTGTCCTGTTGGTCTTCTGACCAGTTTATAATCTCTTTCTGCTTCTATTAGTTCATCCTTCCTCGGTCCCCTGGAAGTTTCAAGGCGGCAACTTTTATATATTGAATGCCCATTTTGTGCTACTAAGCCCTACCCTCAGTGTTTTATAGACATAATCCTGATAAATCTTTCCAACTACCTTAAAGATAACATTACTATTATCATTTTAAGTGTAAGAAAACCAAAGATAAAAGTAATTAGGCAAATGGCTTGAGGTTATCCAGTCAATTAGTGGCTTGGGGTAGGAGGAATTATCACTTCTTTTGTTGAAATATGAAGATTTCCCTCTTGTTATGAAAGCCATATTCAGAGACTCCTAAAGGATGTGTTCATTTTTTCAATTAAAATTTCTCCTAAATTTTGGATCTGCATATTTCTTGTCTGAATTGTGCCAAAGTATTAGGATTTCATAACAGATCATTTCATAATCTGACTAAAAATTTTGGCTGTTGGTCAGATTTTCCTGGTACAAGATGAAACGGGACAGCAATGTTAGAATGAGGTGTGGGTAACATGAAGCCTTTCAGTATTCTGAGGACTCAAAACTAGAGACCAAAACCAAACCCAACTTATACAGTATATGACACAAAAATGTGATCATCATTAGATCTGATCAGTTGATGGATTCCCTCAGAAATGCTATAAAAATAATAAGAGCAATGAATACAGTCAATATTTGTTAAATCCTATATTCTCTTTATCCCACAAGAAGGACAGCTGCTTGTGTCCTCCTGTATTGCCTGAGATTCAGATACATTCAGAGGTCTTCCTGATTCACACGATAGACTTCTATTTCAAGATAGCAAAATGAGGAGACCTCTTATTCTGGGATCAGTCTGCTTCAGGATAAAAATCTGCTCTTGAATATTCTGAACTCCTTCCATAAGGAAGAAGCAAAATCTAAGAAGAATTCTTTAACTCAGTCACCCTAGGGAAAAATCAACTAGTGCATTTGGAAGAGAAAGGAGGAAAATTTTATGTGGCTTTTGACAAATTTGCTCATTATCTCTTTTATATTTTCTGGGCTGTGAACAGTGATTAGTATATCAAATTAATTCTTGGATTGGTTGCTTGACTGAATTAGGATACTTCTAGGAAGATTAAGCAAAGGATCATGCTACCCAATTGGATCAGTTTCTTCTCCACACTCTGCATATTTCTCGCCACTCTAGAATTAAACAACCTAGTGTCTTGGCACTGTGTGAACCAGAGAGGGTATCTTACCCTAAGGTCAGCCCTTGGGATTTTAAGGGATTCTGAAGTTATATGGAAAATTTAATATTCAAAAACAGCTAAGCATTTTTTTCTGGAGAAAAAAGAAAGAGGGAAAAAAGAGGAGAGGGAGGGGAGGGGGAGAGAGAGACGCTATAGCTTTCATCAAGTTTTCAAGGTCTCATGACCCTCATGATAACAACTTTGGTTTAAAAAGTATTTGTTCAATGAATTTGTTCTTTCTCCTTGGAAAGTCTATCCATTGATGATATTTATTGAGCTCAGACTCTTGTCTAGGTTGCATAGACTGCATCACTGACCAAATTGAAATGCCTCTGCTGAAGTTCAAATAGGAGAGTAAGAAAACTGGAAACTATCAAAGGAGGCAGGTCAAGAACTTGCTTAAGAATGATGGGGAGTGATTATTGCCACTCTAGATGGATGCATATTTTCAGCTCTGTGGGGTTTATTTCTGTTTCCAATTTTCATTTATGTGTCCGCAGAAAACCTTTTTTGTCTCCTCAAAGATAGTTGGGAATTCCATGGCTTTTCTTTGTCATTTTACTCACTGAATTTGTGTAGTTGTCCAAGTAGTCTAAGCCTACTTGCTAATCTGTCAAGCCGCTGGCTGCTGCAAACAACACAGGAGCTCAAGCAATCCATTTGCATTGACAAAAGAGACATAGACCTTGACAAGTTCTGGTGCATCCGAAAATGAAATTGATTTAGGCCCCTTAAAAAACTCCAGGTTTTTTTTTAATTGAAGACCTTGAGAAACCACAATAAATTAGTCTATTATGGTGCAACAGGGGTACAAATTGGTGTCTCAGTTAATGTAGATAAAGATTTCAGTATGTACTACATATATCAAAAATTTAACACATGCTGCTTGCAGAGTTTTAATGAATACAAAAAGCTCAATTGCGAAAACCAACACAACCCAGAACATCACTTCATTTAGCTGTCAATAAGATTGTCTCTTATTTTATTTTCTAATGGTTTATCAATACTGGTAATTTGCTGCAGATTTTAAAGAAAAGGGGGATTGGGGAGGGAAAGGAATTTAAATAAGTCCTGCTTACTAGAAAAGAGCTTGGTGAGCCATTTTGTTCTGCTATATCAGTTAATGATCAGATGACGCGAGGGAGTGAAACTCCACTTCTCCCTTCTACGACATAACATCAGCCTTGGAAGAATATAGTAGATCAGGGCTGCCTGATCTCTCTGGAGATCTGTCTTTTGATCATGACATTAGAAATTATAATTTAACTTCCTTTAAAGAAGTTCTGATTAAAGGGAAAATGGTTTGCTCTACTACTTTATTTATTTATTTATTCTTCTAGTGTAGTTTGAACTTCGCCGCAAGGAACCAAATGCAAGATCTCATCTATCTTAACCACTTTCTGTAAAATACGGAGTAAGCTTAAAGAATTTTTCTGAAACCAAGGAGGAAATCACATCATTGTAACAGAAATTAGTAAGTCTGGTCTGTTTTTTTTTCTGTGCAGTGAAGGAATGATTTCTAATTACTATTTTCACCTGTACGACTTTGTAGATGTGAAGAGAGGGACACCTTTGCTTTAATGCAGTTTTGAAAGAATAGATTCACAATATGAGCTAACCACGAGAACTTGTTCATTGATTGATTCTTTCAATAAACGTTTGTGACAGGTTAGTATATTAATAAGTTATTACAGAAATTAATCTGTGCCTTATTTTATTATTATTATCTTGTTTGAACAGACTCATTAGAAAATGGATGAAGTAATTGTATTTTTCATCCATAGAAAAAGGTAAACCAGACTTGAGTGTCTTGAGTTTCTGGGTATTTTTGCACAAGACAAATTTTTCCCTTCTCTTTTCATCCCTTCATTCTTTCCTGCCTTTAATAAAAAAAAATATATAGAAAGCCATTGTTTTGGACTAGGGTCTTGTACAACCTAGGGTAAAAAAATGAAAATGGAGTCACTTATGCTAAAATTTGGCAGCACCAAGCTGAAACTAAGCTGTTTATCTGATCCTGTGAGAAGAGAAATCAGGATTATAGAGAAAAGAGCCAAATTTCTCCAACAGGCCAGTTTTTAATTGTGTTAATCTTTATATGAGAAAATAGAACCTGAAGTAACCGAATACTAACCATTTTTTTTTTCTATCTTTCTGTAACCCTGTCCCAGGCTTACAAGAAAAGTAACTTTGAAATGGCCAACCTGCTTTTTTTGGTTTTTCATTTCTACTTTCTTCAGCCCTTTACTGTCTGTAAGACCAGTCTCTTCTACTTGGCTCTTTGGAACCCTTACTCTGATTAATAGAATGAAGTGTTGCCCAATTCTAGGAAAAAAGCCAATTAAGATCTTGAAACTAAATTGTTGGAATTTTTTCCCTTCCTTCCTTCCTTCTTTTTTTGTTTCATTTTCTTCTCTAAGCCTGCTAGGCATATACATATTTGATGACTTTTTATTTAGTTCTCTTGAGGAGATTTCCAGGCCTCTAAAGAACATAAATAAGAACTACAAGTTGGCATAGATCTGCCCCTTGCTCACATTTGCAACTCCTAAATGTGACTGTACCTCAGAAGGAGGATGAACATCTAGATGATTTAAGTGCTCCCACCTAGGGCCACCATCTTGACAGCCAGGAAAGAGATCCCTGGTAGCCAGGCAGAGGTGAATGAGAGGACCATGCCTCATCATCCTCGCTGCAAAAGGGAAACAGTGTTGGGGATAACCAAAGCTGACTAGCAGTGTGAGAGAGCCCTTTATTTTCATATACTGCCTGAGCCCAATTGGTGATGTTTTTATCACCAATTATCAACTGACAAATCACAGCAGAAGGAAGTTTGTTTTAGAAAGGTAAAGAGTTGCTGGCTATTGTGGTGTACACATGTGATCCCAACCCTCGGCAGAGGCAGGAGGATCATGAATTCAAGGCCAGCCTGGGATACATAGGGAGATCCTGTTTCAAAAAATAAATAAACAAATAAACAAAAGGTAAAGAATTGTGGCATTTCTTGCATCCATGCTGTAGCTCAGTTTGTGACACACATAATGAGCATCTTTTTTTGACACAGGTCTTATACTAGGCAGGTAGAAAGATCCAGTATCTTCCCTCATGGTAATTTGAGTCCAATGGGGAAGGCACACAAACAGAACTATAACATTATGGAAGGATTCTCTTCTAGTCTTGTGAGCAAAAGGCAAGGATAGCCCAGGGGTGGAACTGAATCTCCTTGGACCTTGGAGAAGGGTTGTTATCAAGGAGAGAGGAAGGACAATTTAAACTGACGGACCAGCATCTGCAGAGCTAGGTGTTAGGGAGAGGTGAGGAGTTTGGTGAGTGTGAGGGTGGGCTGCTGATGTCCTCCCAAAGTCCTGGTTAATGAGTATCATCAGCTTTAAGGACCATTTCACATTAGCCTCTACCCAAGGAAACGTGAATGTCTGAACTCTTACAGCTTGATAGAAGGTTTTCCTAAACTCGACAACAGTACTAACAATGCACATGACATTGCCAGTAGTGAATTGTGAAACTGAAACGAATTTTCTAAATTATTTCTAAGTTATTTGATCAACCACATGACTGGAAAATCTGAATTAACTTTCTAGTCTTTCTATAGAAAAGTATATTATAGAATTTGAAGTGGTAAAGAGTATATAGCCCAAAATGTAAAAGATAAGTGTTTACAGAAGTTCTTTTTTATAAATTACTACATATTTTATGTTTTTAATACAAATTAATACAAATCTTATTTTTTGTGGTATTTATAGTTTTTGTTAAGTATATGAAGTTGTGTTTTTGTGACCTTTTTTTCCATTTTGAATCAATATTCACTATTGACCTACATCTACATTCATAATTTTGTTTTTATTATTCATAAAGAGAGACCCACAGATTATATAAGCTTCAGGTCCTCCTAAACTTAGGTCAGTCTCCAAGTAGGAGTAAAATCTGCAGGACTAGACTGGGATGAGTCTAAATTTAAGAACCATGAAAAGGTAGGGGACTTCATGTCTATTGGAAGCTTCATGCCCTCATCTAACTATGGAGGACCCTGGGCCCAGGGAAGTCAAGTACTTCCAGAAGTCTTGGAGCCTGTTGGTGGCAGAGTTAAGGATAGGACCCCATCTTTGACTTCCTTACTTTGTCTTCATCAAATCAAAGTCTATGAAGAGCAAACATCAGGTTAGGGCAGAAGTTACAAGTTGGTCATGTGTTTTGGTCAGCCAGTACAATGTTTGAAAAATAACCCAATGTTAGTGTCTTTAGGTGGGACTTGTTCACCACTGTTCACATAGTCCTTTTGTCTTCCATCCCCTTATACCTGGGTGACAGATGTACTTGTCTTGTGTAGCCCATGAAGACATCTGAGTTGGGAAAATGGTGCTTGTAGAGCAGAAAGATTTTGAGGTTGTGGCTCAAGGCATTTCTTTTTGTGTGGCATTGCTAGGAGATGTGCATTCCAATATTAATGTGCCATCCATCAGCAGCTTAGTATATGAGTGCTCTGGTAAGAGAAGAACAAAAGCCATATTTTACCTACTAGTCATCCTTAGGTAATAGGGGAAGCTGGCCATGTTGCATGGTTTGTGAACATGTAATCCTGGCAGAGAAAACTGGGGGAATGTAGATTTTTTTGCAAGAGAAATAAAGCCTGCAAGGACAGCAAGCCCAATCAGAGAATACCTTGGCAAGGGACTGTTTGTGTTTAGTTTCAGTCCTTGGCTGCACCACATCTGGCAATGTAAGTTCCGAAGAAAATCCAATATTTACAGGTGTTCTTAGGATAACAACAGACCATGAGCTAGTATATTTTCAGTTATGAAATCAACTAAAAATTCAATAACAAAGTACATGAATCCAAACCATTACATTACTGTAAAAGTCTGGCTGGTGCATGTAGGAAACAGTCTTGCTAGCTGTTAGCCAATCCACACTAAGAGGTAATCTAAAAGGAATGGTAGTTCACTTGGCCCAGCTCAGTTCTCCCCTGAAACTAGACTCTAAGCTCTCCTATGAGGCAAATTATTTTGCTTAAGAACATAACTAAACATTCTTCAGGTATTATGATCCTTTATATTCTTGATAAAGTCTACATTTATCTAAGACCTGACTACCGGCTATGGGCTTTATATTTATTGTATAAAATTCATATAACAATCTTGCATACTTTTCATGTTATAAGTGAAGGACAGAGGCTTAGGGAGGTTATTATTCTACAAGACTACAAGCTTATCAGTGGAGGTAAAACTAGACTCAATGCTACCTGTTTCTAAAGGCATCACAGGCTGGCTGGTGTCTCAACACAAAGGACATAAGGGAAAACAAATGGCTACAAGTTCCAGTGAGCAAGATTGTTTTGAAGGCTCAGGATGCATGCAGGTGTGGACCATGGACTCAGGTTATCACCCTCAAGGCTGGTTTATTGTAGTCACTGCTCAGCTACTGGGCTTGCACGAATTGGCTGGGTGACTGACATAATGGCAATGACATTGTGCTTGAGCCTGATCATAGTTACTTATTCTTCCTAGGAGAATCTGGAGTACCTTGTGTCCCTCTCCTGGGAATGCATCTTCCCCACACGCTAGCATCTAGAGATGTGGGAGATCTCATCCTATGTTACCACCTCTCTTACACTATCACCTGAAAGAGGTTCGCCTACATATCTTCACCTACTTTCAGGGTAAGCCTATGCCTAAGGTGGACAGACTTGCTGTTGTGTTAGGATTTGATCTATTTTTTATGAATTATCTCAAAGTATTTAAAACAGTTGCTAGTAACAAACTCCAAATTCTAGGAGAAAATCAAGTCTCCATTTTCTTAAATCTCCATCACTATTTTACAAAAAATAGTTCAGATACAGACCATGGACAAAATTGAATCTTTAAAGACACAATATTTCCTCTTGAATGGGGGAAGGGATTTTAAGTAAGGAATATAGAACAATCATAAATAGGACTGAGGCAATATTCTCTGAATCACTTTGGATTCTGTGCTATACCCTTATTTTGGTGGGAGTACAGAAGAAAATATTTGCAGTGATCAAGACTATGCGTTCTGAATTGGAGGTCTTGGTGTGAACTAATGATATCTTAAATATTTACATGTGTATATTCATGCAGATATTGTCATGTAAATGTTTGTATGAATATATATATACAAACATGTATATATATATATATGTGTGTGTGTGTGTGTGTGTGTGTGTGTGTATACATATGCCTATACTTCCTAGCTCTGTCTGCTATGAGGACCTAAAAGAAAAATGAGCACACCTATTGTTCATATATTGGCCTCTCATACTGTTCTCTGCTAAAAGAACAAGTGTTCCTCAAAGTAACAACTGAATCTAGGGCTGAGACAGGGAAAGTACTAAAGGATCCCATAACATCTTATTACACCAAAAAATAAGGAAATGTTTTAAAAAATGATGAGAGTATTTTGTAAGAATGAGAGCTAAGTTGAAATAGTTCCTTGCCCAAAGCTAAAGCAATTTGAATACCAAAATAAATAAAGACAGTATGACTATAATTCACTGAAGAAAACAGGAGTCTATGACTCTGTACTAATGTATTTAATAAACAAATAAGTAAATGGAGGAAAAAGGAGGGTCCTTCCTGTGGAAGGCCAAATTATTATCTGATAAGTATGGGAAGAAATGCTATTGTTAGAAAATCAGCATTTCAGCTGGATACCAGTGGCTCATGCTTATAATCCTAGCTACTTGGGAGACTGAAATCAGGAGGCTCACGGTTCCAGGCGAGCCAGGGACAAAAATGTTTGAAAGACTGCACTTCAGCAGAAAAAGCTTGGCGTGGTGGCATGCGCCTGTCATCTCAGCTGACAGGAAACATATAACAAAAGGATTGTGGTCCAGTCTGGACCAGGCATAAAAAAATAACCAGACTCTTTCTAAAAAATAACCAGAGCAAAAATGGCTGAAGTCATGACGCAAGCAATAGAGTGCCTATTTAGCAGGTGTGAAACCCTGAGTTCAAACCCCACTACTTAAAAAAAAAAAAAAGAAACCATCATTTCTAATGCATCGTAACTCTACCCATCATAGCAAAAAGGTTGAGGTAAAAACTGTCAATGGGTACTAAATACAGGAGGGAAATTTTGATAGGGATCATGATATTTTCATGTTCTTAAACATGCTTATTAATTTCAAGGCAAATAATTGTACCCATACACTACAAGAATCATAGAACACCTTGATTAAGCAAACAAAATAAAACCACATATAATAAAACTATATTTAAATGAGAAGCAAACACTGTTAACATTCAGGCTGTGTTACCATGAGAAAAATACAACAATACTTATGGGGTGTTCTGTCTGGATGTACACAATCTACATAATCACAAGGAAACTTCAGATAAACCCCAAATTAAGTATTTTCTCTTAGAAGTAAGGAGGAAGAAACTATATTATAAAATGTCAATGTCACAAAATAAAAAGAAAGGCTGTGGGTTAAAGGTGGCTAAAGAAACATGACAAATACAATACCTGATCCTAGACTGAATCCTGTGCTGGACAAAGAAAATGCTATGAAAGACATTTTTGGGTCAATTGAAGAAATTGGATTATGGATGTAGATTAGATTAAAATTTCATATTAATGTTAATATGATGCCAATTATCTACTGAATTAGATAACTTTGCTGTGGTTATGTAATAGAATACCGTTCCTCTAAGGAAATACACATTGAATTATTTAAGGGCAAAGGGTCATGATGTATTGAACTTCCATATGGCTCAGGAAAAAATATTACAAATAATAGCTATAGCATAAATGTATAAATGTGTCTATATATAGATAGAGATAACAGAGGTATGTAAAAGATAAAGCAAAGAGGACAAAAATTAACAACGGGTAAACCTGAGCAAAGAAAATGTCAATTTTCTATTTGTACTATTCTATTCTTGTTAATTTTTAAGTTTGAAATTATTTACAAATCAAAAACTGAAAAAGAGAGATGGGAAAACTTATACACATTAGTAAGTATTGGTTATTTTATTTCAAAATTTGGCTATTTACTAGCTATGTGGTCTTCAATAAACTATGTAATCACTGTGCCAAAGTTTTCTACCTTTCCCTTCAGATTTTTGTGAGAAAGGAGATAAAAAATTGTTTATTATTATTGTCTTGGATGTGTTTTCACTAATGAGATTCCCCGACCTGGGGAGATAAATTAGCACCTAGAATGAGGCTTGGAATTTGAGGTATAAAGCAGGAGACTGAGGCAGGTCTCTAGCTCAGAAACTAAGTTAAAGTTGCATGAGACACTGTGGGAAGAGGGTCATTCTGAGCTCTCACATTCTTTCCCCAAACTCAACGACTGGCACTACAGTGGCGGTAACAGTAAGGAGACAGCATGCATAAATGTGGACTTTGATACTAGCAGAGATGGTGGTGGCCGAGGTAATCATCCATCAGAGATTCAGAAGTTTTGGAGCCTATGACCTTCCTGGAAAATGCGTAAGGGGAAGAAAATATTTCCCAATACAACAAAAAGAGCAGTGAAAAATAACAAATTTGACACTTGGAAATAGGACAATTATAAATAAACTCAGTACAAGTTCTCCAAAAACAGAGGTTGCCTTGTGAAAAAGTTCTGTCAGTTAATGGAATGCTTAAATGACAGTATCAAGCAAGAGGAGAAAAATGTTGGCAGTGTGTGGGAGAGGTTGAAGGCCAATTCTGTTGTGCCCACGTTGGTTTCCTAATTTGGGTATTTTCTCTCACATGTTCCTTATTTGAAGATAGCTTGGGCAGTGTTATGATTAGAAACATAATACATTCCACATGTGTCTGGAAACCCCGAGAGGACAAATTGCAGACATTTTAGGGATAACTGCCAAGGTGGTCCCCTGGAAAGCCATCTTGCTATAACCCTGGATCAAGTCATAAGTTCCCTGGCCAGTCTTGAATAATGACTCTTAGTGGGGGTCAGAAGAGGAGCCTGCCAGACCTTGTTTACTCCTCATCTCTGCTCTTTCCCACCTTCAGGATGGTAGAAGAGGGAGGAGAGAGAGGAGGAGGGATTGGTTTATATGATGCTTAATCCTGATTGTCAATTTGACTGAATTAGGTAATGCCTGGGAGATTAGTAAAGCACACCTCTGAGGGTGTTTGGGCATTTTCCGAGACCATTAGATCAGGCCTAAGCAATGGATTAATTAATCCCTTGATGGATTCAAAATATGATAGCATTATTGAGACGTGGTAAAAGGTAGGGGGCAGGAACCAGTTGAAGGGAGTACGTCATTGGAGGGCCATTTCTTACCCAGGCCCTTCCTGTGTGCCCCATCTCTGCTTTCTGTCCTCCAAGAAGTGAAGAAAGTTCTCCTGTGCCACATGCTCCTGCCACCATGATGTTCTGCCCAAGTGCATGCAGCCAAGCAACTATGGACCGCACTCTAACTGTGAGTCAAAATTAATAATTCATACCTTGAGGTTGCTTTCCCAGGTATTTGATCATAGTGACACAAAGGGAACAATACAGTTTGAGATTAAGAGCATGGAGATGCAGGGAGTAAGAGAGGTTTCTTGTGTCGTGTTCCATCTCTTCCTCCTGTTGCCTTTCTTTAACCCTGAAATTTTTAGTTCGTGTGTTATGTTTCACAGTAGAACCACCCTGCTTCACACTGACAAAGTTGGGTGGTAAGGAAGAGGCCCAGCCTTAAGTTGAAATTCCTGATCTTGACTACTTACTAGCCTGTGATGGAGAAATAATTTTCCTTCCCAAAGCTCAGTTTTCATACCCATAAAATAGCCTGATTCCTTTTAAGGTCGTTGTGATGAAGGGAGCTAATCTACATTAAGTGTCCAGGTCAGGGCTGGCTCAGAAGGTGCCCAGTAGGCAGTGGTCAGCATCATTATGGTTAGTACTTGAGTAGAGGTATGGCCCACCCTTTCTTTTTTATTTTATTTTATTTTATTATTCATATGTGCATACAAGGCTTGGGTCATTTCTCCCCCCTGCCCCCACCCCCTCCCTTACAACCCACTCTGCCCCCTCCTTCTCCCCCCCACCCCCTCAATACCCAGCAGAAACTATTTTGCCCTTATTTCTAATTTTGTTGTAGAGAGAGTATAAGCAATAATAGGAAGGATCAAGGGTTTTTGCTGGTTGAGATAAGGATAGCTATACAGGGAGTTGATTCACATTAATTTCCTGTGCATGTGTGTTAACTTCTACATTAATTCTTTTTGATCTAACCTTTTCTCTAGTTCCTGGTCCCCTTCTCCTATTGGCCTCAGTTGCTTTTAAGGTATCTGCTTTAGTTTCTCTGCGTTGAGGGCAACAAATGCTAGCTAATTTTTTAGGTGTCTTACCTATCTTCACCCCTCCCTTGTGTGCTCTTGCTTTTATCATGTGCTCAAAGTCCAATCCCATGGTTGTGTTTGCCCTTGATCTAATGTCCACATATGAAAGAGAACATACGATTTTTGGTCTTTTGTGGCCCACCCTTTCTAATAGTGTATTGTGACCACTTCCCAGGTTTTTAAAAAAATTACTTTTATTAGTGTATATAAATTGTACAAAAGGGTTTCATTGTAATATTTTCATATATGCATGTAATGTACTTTGATCAAATTCATCCCTTCTATTATTCTTTCTTACTTTTTATCCTCCCATTTTAAACAATTTTAATGGGCTTCATTATTCTATTTTTATACATGCATATAAAGTACTTTGATCATATTCACCCCACCTTCACCCTCTCCCCTCCCACTCCTTTCCAGCCCTAAATAGTCCCCCCATTTTATACTTGTGTCATTGCTTTTTTTAGGTCTAGATTTTGCATATGTAAAAGAACATGCAGTATTTGTCTTTCTGTCTGGTTTATTTTGCCTAACACGTAATCTCCAAGCATTACCACAGCTCTGTAAGTCTATCCTGAAAGGCCCATCACCTGGACTTTAATGATCCTAATACTAAAACTTGCCTTCCCATTAACTCTGTGGAATAGCAAACCAAGTTGAATTTGTTTATTCCTAAGATACTTAATATTTGGTGTTTTGATGGTTGTTCTCTGCTTAAATCATTACCTAGCTAAATCATACACATGTCATGAGACTGCCTTTAGAAAGAGCCTTGTTTCTTGGAATCAGGCTGATCACTTTTGAGAAGATAAAAAACTAAGAGATGTTTTCAGGGTCCATTAAGTCTGGGGATGTTATGTAGATAAATTTTTTATTTTCAAATTAAATCATATATTTTGTGATAGCTGTTTTTACACTTTAATCCTTAATGGTTTGAATACATAATTTTCCATCTTCTTCTCATCCTACACAACAATGTTGAAGTACTGTGAGCTCCTGTCAGGTTTGAAATGTGGATAAAATTCCCTCTTGCCATCTGCTAGTCAGAAGTGCAGCAACAAAATAACTTGATTAGCAGTGAGAAGAGCTTAATTTGAGTCTTAGTTTCACTACTTACTAGTTCTATCATCTCAGTCAAGTAAATTCACCTCTCTCAGTCTCAATTTCATGCAGAAAATGAAAATGTCTTTGAAAGAGGTGGTACTGAGGATTAGGAATAGTAGTGCACAGGGAGTCCTGGTGAACTGTGATGTGTATATAATGTTAGTTTAATTTATTGATTTTTCCATAATGCAATTCACAATTTCAAAAGAGGGAAGAAACATGATTTCTGTCTTTAAGGAATGGCAATGTTTAATTGTTAGGCACTAGGCATTTTCTTATTTAGTCCTGCTTTCTCTGCCGATGACTGACATAAACATTTATGCTTCTCTAACTTAATAATGTAACAGCGTCTGTGTCTTTGAAAGGACACATGAGCCAATGGCTAGGAGAACATTTTGTGCTCTGGGGAAGAAATTGTCAGGGACATCTAAGGTAGCTCTTTTATTGTTCCTATTATCCACCTGGATCATTTTTGTGCTGATATAGTAACATCATCACCACCCAAAGTGGAAAAAAATGAATTATTGATAGCTTTGCCTACTTATGCTGGATTCCAGGAAGGATTGTGAATAGTAAGGACTTGAGCTGAACTCTCCATAGAAACAGTGAAAGGTGGTTGGAGCCCTGGAGAAAGAAGACCTGTGGGATCAGTTTCCAACTGCATTGTGGTCAAATGAATAATTCAAGAATATTGTTTTGGGTTAGGTATCTTTTTCAGCATCTTTAAAGCCTCTTTTTACCATGATGAGATCACATAGCCATTTAATACCATGTCAAGGATTCTGTCTTGACTGCAGTTCTGTGTAGTAGCAGAATGATGTGTTTCATGCAAAATACACTATACTCATTAGATCAAAATGTTTATTACAATCTGGACCTCTAAATACTGGAGAAGTGTGTTTTGGATTCAGAACATCTGGTATTTTGTTCAATTGATTGCCCATCTTCATTGTAAGCTTGAGGATAAAGGTAAGAAAATGGGAGTTATAAGTGATACAGTCACTCTTCAGATAATCTTCAGACATTTTAGTCAGCCACACATTTTCTAATGTTAAGCATTTTATTTTTGTAGGTAATGAAGACCTTTATGACATTGCTTAGAAAGCTCTATTAAGCTTAGTCAGAACCTGCTTTTCCAAAAAAGAATTTGGGAGAGAGTAGATTGAAAAGAAAGATACAGTATATTAAAAATGTGTGTGTTTGTGCATGTGTGTGTGTATGTATGTATGTATGTAAAAAGATAGAGAAAAGTTTTCCTGATAGCCTTTTTCTTTAAGAGAACTGTGTTTAAAGTACATTGATAATTTGCCCAGTGTGGAAAGAGAAATCCCAAAGGCATGCTCAAATAAACAAATATGATGCTTACACCTCTATGCACATGCTAAGAAGAGAGATTTGTGTTGTTCCTGAACAAGCAGGAGAAATGTAAGGTGAAAAACAGAGTCACTGATGATGTAGGTGAGTTAAATTCCCTAAGGAGGTATGTTGCCTTATTTCAGCACTCCCTGTGACTCCATCATCCTCTAGTAATCTCAGTAAAATAAAATTTCCCAAATGATTATTACTATGGGATTGTGATGGTGACTAGTGCTGGAAATGAGCCTATGATGCCAGGGAGTGAAAAAGAAGATATCAAGGTAGAGAAGGTTGGAGCTTATGAGTGAGAGAGAGAGAGGGAGAGAGAGAGAGAGAGAGAGAGAGAGAGAGAGAGAGAGAGAGAGAGAGAGAGAGAGAGAGAAAACAGGTAGGAAATAATATTCACCAACAGCCACAATTGTTAATAGAAGACTGTGATTTACTTGTAAGTCTGGTTTGGAGTTTTCTGACTACCATTGTAGAAGGAAACCATTGTTAATACCATATTTCTTGTTCTTAGAAATGAAGATGCAAAATATCCTTAAGAGACTTCTTTTCACCTGACCTTAATTATAGAAGATTTTATGCAAGGCTTTCCACAAAAAACCCCAAGTGACCTAAAGAAAAAATTTTCCTCAAAACCAGGTAAGTGTAGGAAATAGGAGGGATAAATATGATCAAAGTACCTGGTAGGCATGTATAAAATTGTCATAATGAAACCAATTATTTTGTAAAATACTATACATTAATAAAAAATAGTCAATTTAGAAGCAGATTTCATGTGAATAATCTTTGAACTGCCCTTGATTAAATTCTGTGAGGGACAAAACTAATTTGGTTCAAATATGACACTGCAGTGCATGATATGCCAGCATCATCCCATCCCAGTCTATGCCAGTCAAGGTAATTTTGTTCCCTTTGCCAATGACTAACACAGGAATGAGCCTGTGATCTAATTTGGCCTCTGAGATGTGAGAGGGGAAAATTAAAAATCTCTGGGAGGGGTTTTCTCCATTTTAAGTAGGAAATACTGGAAGACAGCATCTTTCTTCTTTCACAGGACATCGCTGCAATGGATGTGACACCCTTGAAAGAAGCCAACGCTGAAAAAGGTGGATTGGATATCTAGAAACATTCTTTTTAGACTACTGACTCAACACTGGAGACATTTTACCCTGGGCAAGCTAATATATTTATTTAATGGTTAAGTCATTTTGAGTTGAAATTATTTTATCTGCAGTCAAAATATCTTGACTGATGCATCCTTAAATAATCTATTTTTATTTAAATAATAAAACAATGTAAACCATTATATGGGAACAAAGAAAAGTAAGTGGGGGAAGTCTTGAGCCATATTCTGGCTTGCCTCTCCAATCAGCCTCATCTTTTACCTTTGTCCAGCTCCTATTACACTTTTGTGCACCAGGAATACCAAATTTGTTTTCCATAGCCATCACTCTTTTGTGAAAACTGTCCTTTCCCAAGCATAGCTCTCTCACTTCCTAAGTCTCACACACACACACACACACACACACACACACACACACACACACTTCAAAAGCTTGGCAACTTCTAGTCAGCCTTCACTCTTTCAAGGTCATTCAGATACCACTTCTTTAGAGGTGGGGTTGGAGTAGCTCCTTTCAAAATATACTCCCACCTCTGCCCACTTAGGATATCATGTAGGGAATCTCTAAATTGATCTCTGAGTGACCCCACTTCTTGTATGCCCTTGTGCAATCTCTTCTCTTTGGTGTGAACAGGACCTGTGATTCACATGGCTAAGCTACAGCAAAAGTGATGTACATTTCCTACTTATGGTGTCATTTTCAAGATTAGACATCAAGAATACTAGCTCTTTTCTCTGGCACTCTTTTGTTTTTCTCACGTTTTAACTCCCTCAAATCACCCTTTGCCAGAGGATCCTTGAGTATCTCTAGGGATGTCCATGTGGGGAAGAACTGGTAGCCTGGCAGCAACCATATGTGAGCTTGGAAACAAATTTCTTTTAGACCTGCAAAAAACTAGCCAGTTGATCTTGGAAACCAGTGACCCCTCATTCCTGAATGAACCCTTGGAGGAAATTGTGGCTCTGGCTATCAGTTTGGCTGCACCTTTATGAGAGATCTTGAGCCAGAGACACCCAGTGGAGTCATGCTCAGATTCTTGATCCAAAGAAATTGAGATAACAAGTGCTTGGTTTTTTGAGCCACTAAGTTTTGGGACAACTTGCTACACAGCATAAGTAACAAATTCAGTGTCACTTCTCTGAATAGGCAACACTTACTACTCTGTTATCATTATCTGGTTATTTGTTTCTTTGCATTGCTAGATTACAAGTTCTGTGAATATAGAATATTATTTGTCTTGTGTATTACCGTAATTTTAGCAAACAACCCTGTTTTTTAAATAAAAATATTCTCTCACTGAATAATAATAGAAGTTTGGGTCTCAAGTATGAGGTACAAACATTATTGTACAAATAGAAAATTGGGTGAAGGAGATTAGGGACATAGAGAAAGTTAAATTAAAACCAAATTATAAATCATCAATCTAACAAATGTGTAAACAAACTGGGTTCCAGCTAAGATGATACTAACAGATAAAATATCATTCTGACTATCATACTCTGGCAATTGGTACTGATACTGAAGTGAAACTTGCAGTGAGTACGCACAGTGTGATATAAAGGACACTGGCCAGGGAAAGAGAACAAAGGCCCTGCCTTTGTTCTGGAAGCACTGGACCTAGGAGAACTCTCTGCCTCTCTAGGCCTCAGTTTCTCCATAGTACTGTGAAAGGAGGCATGGCATCTTCTTAAAGACTCCTTTCAGTGCTAATGTTTTATGTTACACACAACTCAATTCTTTAGTCACTTCAAACTCTTTCAGAGTAGAGGTCCTCAATCTTTCTGTTTTCCCATCCTATCATATCTGAGGAGACACATGGTCCTGTGAAACAGTAATTCTTGGCCTTTAGGGAGGAAAGGAACACATCACGTGGCAGGCCTACTAGAATTTGTGGGTAGTAAGTGTAGTGTGCAAAGATTTCCCAGGTGCCCCTGGCCTGCTTGACTTAACACTCCATCTCTGTGGTAAGACAAAATGACAGGCGAGTAAATAATGGTTGACAGACCAGACATCTTACACTTTGATAAAATGAATGCAGCAGAACTTAACTGTACATTCAGTGGAGGTGTTAAAAATAGCTGGAATAATCTAAGCAGAAAAATTTAACAAGGAACCCACTCTGAATGTAGAGTTGCTGTCAGAATATGGATCTTAGAAACACCATTGCAAAGACTCTTATTTTCCCAGGGACTTTATACACAAGATTTTTTGAAACTGGTAATCTATCATGTTTTGACAATAATTTAAAAGGCAGCACGTCAAGGCATTTACCACAGCACCAGGAGATTTCTATATCTACAAGAGATTATTGTCAATATTCCTCAGTAGAAAGTACCTGTATTTCTCTAATTAGTATGGTAGATTCTTCTGAGATATAATAATAATATCACCAATGAAAACAGAGGAAAATAATATCATCAATACTAATAATAATACCCATAATTTGTTTAATTTCTTTTTTCCAGTGCTTTCCACCTGTCACTGCATTAACCTTAAAATGCACCTGTTAGGAAGCAGCACAGGTGACCTAAAAGTAGTGTTTTCCCAGGAAGTTCACTCATTTACTCATTCAATTACCCAGTAATCAAAGCCTACTGTGGGTTAGGGGGCTAATAGAGATGCAATGCTGAATAAGGCATGGTTGCTGCTCTTGGGCATCTGGATTCTAGGAGAGGCTCATATATAAATAGATAATTACAATATTGTCAGGTTCTTGCCTTCTTTCCCCATGTGACTTGTGCCTCTATGCCTTACCTGGCTCATACCTATTTCCAGGACTGAAATCATCCAGTCCTTAGCGCATCAGGTAATGAGCCCCATATATATATATATATATATATATATATATATATATATATATATATATATATATCAAGAGGGAAAATGATTTCTTTACTTTTGAACCACAAATTCCAGAAACATGAGACATGTGACTATTTAACAATGTCACTTCTTGTGGGTCCTGATATTCCTTTTGCCAGTTAAAGGGCCCATCTCTTAAAACAAGTTCTTAAGTTTAGAAGCTCAATAAATGAGGTGTGAAGAGTTTTAACCTTCAAAGGAAGCCGATGGCATGATGGAGCTGGTGTATACTGGCCCTTGAGAGTCGAATGTGTGTGGCTCTTCTCAGCTCAGTGTTTAGTGATGTCAGATTTTCCCATACGAAATTGGTACACCCTACAAATGAGAATGTTTTTTCCTCCTGGAGAGTCAGTTGTTAAATATTTTCTAGCATACCACAGACTCTAGCTCACCTTTCTTCACCTGAGTCTTGATAAAGCTGATGGATTTACTCGACTATTCTGCTTATGATATGCATAACAACTTCTTAATTTGAGCCAGAATATAATTACACAGACTGTATTAATTTTTTCTTCCCTCCTCTAAGTACATGGGTTAAAACTCCCTTAATTTGGCATGTAAATATATGCAAAATACCACACAATTCAGGTTTTGTGCTGAGAACTCTGGAACATTCATAACACTGTAATCTTGATTACACAGCTACCAAACCAAGGCTCATTCAACACCACCTCCCACATTGCCACCTACAGAAAATACCCTGCTGAAGTGAGCTTTTCTTCTGTGATTGACAGACACATATCTTTCTTCTTGTTAAAAAAAGAAAACAAAAAATCAAGTCAAACAGAAAATGCATATGCCTTCATTGTGAAGATTTTGTAAATCATCAATGTGAGCATCAATTCTTGTTTTCAATACATGTTCCCAAATAAATAACTTATCTAGAAAAATATTCTTGTCAGAAGTCTTACTGCTTTCCCAAATATCATGTTGGAAAATTCAGTGTCTTTGGGGTGCCTGTAGGACAGTTTTGATAAATATGTGTAGAATTACATCTTTTTTTTTTTTCCTTCTTTATAATCTCATGCAATGAATTAGCAGGTCTGTAGAATTTTTTAGGGAAATGCTCACTTCTCTTTCACTGTCAATACTAACCTGTGCCCTCAAATACCACAATTTTTCCTAGCTCCTTATCTCACACTTCTTTTTCCCCACTTATTTAAGAACTTATACAACAGACTTTAACTGAACCTGTGTGTGTGGCAAGCTTAGCATTAACATGAACCAGTCCATTAAGGTGGGAGAAAGAGCAATGAATGCAAAACACTGTTTCTGCAACATGACCAGGGATATAACCCCGGAAAACATAGAATGCAATCAAAGTGGAGAGCAGAGGAGTGTGAACTATTTCAAGTGACAAAGAGTCCTGAGATGAGTTTTGTAGTTTTGCCTAGAATTTTGCTAGGAAAATAAGTGGAAACAAATCTCCTTAGTTAGGGACAACTGTATGGGGTATTTTATTTCAAGCAAAAGCACAGTCATGAGGAGGCTTCAGATTCTGCATCAAATTCTGGTTTTTGCCACTCTCTGAGTGACCTCAGGCAAATTACCTAAACTCATTGAGCCTTGTCTCATTTGTAGAAGGGGATCATGTAGTTTATAAGATTGTGAGGAAGATTAATGTTGCTAATAAATGTAGATTTCTTGGGATGGAGCCTACCACATATGCTCAATAAATGTTAGATTTTTTCCTCCTAGTCCACATAAAGAGAATAGTTTTTAAAGAATTATGAAGACAAAATGTAAACATAGTGTGTTTCAGGAGGGAATGCCTACCTTTAGCAGAAACATTGAGTGTTGGTTAAGGATTAGTGAAAAGTGAGACTGAAATGGCAGGTGGGAGCCAGGACCTGGAGGACCTTTTGTGCATGCTCAGTTCTTTGGTCTTTCACTTGGAGGTGGTAAGGACTCATTGAAGGATTTAAGGGGGCAAGGACCCATTTCTGTTTCCTGCTGCTAATCCGAAGCTTGTCTTTATTCTCCTGCCTAATACTGTCAAAGAGAAACATAGTTGATGTTTATTCAAGATGCAGAGTCGGAATTTATTTGAGTTACTATAGTAAGGGGGAGAGATTACCTTAAAAATTGAACTCAACTTCACAGAGACAAAAGGTGGAAGACTTTTAAAAGACTGATGTGCTTAAGAAAAAGTCTAGAAAGACATTGTTGGATGGTGGTGTTGACCAATGCGATTAGACCTTTGTTGTTTGCTAACTGGTGTTTTTCCACCTTAGACTCCTTTCCTCCCAAAGAGACTGATCAACAGAGACACTATCTTTCTGATGGTCACATTTCAAAGAGATGGCTCCTAGTCCTTGAGAAAGATATTTCTGGGTATTAGAAGGAACATGGAAAGAGTTCGAAGTGACAGTCTTTCTAAACATGCTCCAAGAGAGTAATGTCATGATGTGTAGTCAGACTTAGGGGAGAACAAACAGTACATTCTTTTGGTAGTGTTGAGCTTTCTCAGTGAAGCATTGTAAGAAAGCCAGTCATCCTAAGGACATAGCCTTGGGCTATTAGAAGCCAGGCCAGAGTTTAAGTCTCTTAGTGTGAGAGAAGTACAAAAATCACTTATCCTGAATATTTGCACCTCCTAGGCCAGGGTTGAGGCCTTGTTGAGAAGAGGGCTAAGAGAAATCTGACTAAAATTTGGTGAAGGAGAGAAGCCTTGTGAGCATCTTGTAGTCACCTTCTTTTCTGTTGCATAACATCTAACAGACCCTTGCTTAACTTTCTGGACTTCTTGTAATCTCTCTTTTTGGCCTCTGGGCTTTTGCTTTGGTTGTTCCCTGTCTCCTCTGTCTTTTGTATACATTTCAACCTTCAAAGATTCACTCAGTGAAGGCCTTTCACCTGTGATGATTCATTTGATAACTCTAGGCCCTTTACTCTGAACTACAAAATTCAGTCTTCTTGCCACACAAATTAACCTTTCATTATCTCACATACCATGTTTGGAACATACAGGTTTGTGGAAAGTGTACTGGAGTTGGGGTTCAGAGGGATTCAAGTCTCAGTTCTTCCATTAAGCTCTCTGAGTATAAATAAGTTGCACCTCTGAGATTCAATTTCCTCATGTGTAACATGGTAATAAGACCTATCCCCAAGTATTGCTTTAACTAAATTATATGACTTAATGTTTTTAAAAGTACCTAACATAGAGCATTGGCTAAAGTTCATATATAATAGTTGTTTATTGAATCTTTTATCTATCTGTCTATCATCTACTTATACATAAATGCTAGCCTCCTGATTAGAATTTAGGCCTTAGCGAAGAACTTGGCTTATATCCTTTTCTTCCACAATTTCTATCATAGTGTCTCCCATGTAGTAGCCCTCAATAAACACTGGCTGAATGAGTTGATTAAATGTATTCTTAGCAGGAAGGGGATGAATGTGTTGTACATTCTTTGAAGAGTTTATTTAACAGACGTTTAATGAGGAAATGGATCCTCCAGACACATACCAAATAGAAGCTGAAATGATACAATTTATAGCACTATATGGTTTAGATTAATTAACTTTTTGATCCCCAAAGACTCTCCAATAGTCTTAAAACACTAGGACATTCTACGCAGAAGTCTGAAAAAAAAGGGAAATAGATATAATTATGGGAAACTTTGAAAGAGATCTGACTGAATGTCAGACCCAGAGTAAAAACAAAAACAAAACTGCAATTAGACTTGGAATTCCTCATTCCTTTACTTCCTTCTTGCTGGGTAGGCTATCTCAGAGTAATTAGCTTCTAAACATCCTCGTGTAATAAATAAATTGAACAGCAGACTCTGAGAGTGATTTATTATCCATCATGAAGAGCAAGTGAATGAAATAATTTAACATCCACTAATCTCTAAAAGGGACCCACTCATTTTTAATCATCTTGTGTGACATGTGATCCTCATTCACATACAACCCCCTGAGCTCATTCTACTGCAAGGAAGCCATAATGGGCAGCAGAATGCTGTTTATGTACTTCTGTGACATGAGAGTATCATTAGGTGGATATTATAGCCTATGGGATTGGGACCATGTTTTTGTGCAGTGTGACAACTTGACACAATCCATATACATGTCACCTTTTGCATCCTGTTAGTATCAAGGGAACCCATGAATGCTAAACGGCAGAGTGATAATTATATGGCTCACAGTTCTGAGGCTAGGATTAGACGTGGCAACCATGTTGCTGGTTACAATTTATGGTGAGCTCTTCACAGAGATAATGGTAATCTGGTGATAATGATAATTTTGTCTATCATGAGACAATGTCTAACTAAGGCATTTCTTATTCTAATTATAATTGTGCTAGTGAATACCATACAACTGTTTATTGTTGAGTCACAAGAGAATGTGGAATTGGTGGGTTTTTTTCTTTTCTGTTTTTTTTTTTTTTGGCCTGTTAGCCAAGCTCTACCACTGAGCTCATACCCCCACTCCAACAACCCTTGGAAGGAATCATTATCTTAATGAATGGCATACTTGGAGAGAATTTATTTTGTCTATCCACATCATTTACATTTCTCAAAAATTCAAGGGCTTATAGAGCCAAATTTTGCTATGGTTATAGCAAATGTATACATTTCTAAAAGGGCACAGGAAAAAATAAAGTTGACTTAAGAAGCCACTTAAATTGCCAGTTAATTCACTGTGTCTCTGGCCCCCAAATTAGTAATAATGATTACTAATAGTGCCTATTACTTTTTGGCTGTCTGCACAGTGTCAGACACTATTCAAATATTACCTTATTTAATTCTCAACATAATCCTGTGCCATGGGCAAAATTATCCTTGTTTATGCATAAAGGATGCATCACTCAAACTTGGTTGCATCATTGTTGACAAAACAGTTTAGGCAAAAACGAATTCATTCATACAATTTATTTTGAAATTAATGAGTTTAAAATCACTATTATTCTTTTTACTTAAAATTAGTCTTTGTATTTGGATATAACTTCAGAGGAATTATTTTTTGAATTATCCATTTATATTGTTGCTGTATTGAAATTTCTATTAACATTGTAATTTTTAGCATAATTAGTATCTCTAGTATAATCTCCAAGAAAAGGAGTATTTCTCTTTGTGCCAAGGTTTAATAGATCAATGTATATGAACCCCATAAGGAGAAATCTTGTTCAAATGTAGATTTTGATTCAGCTGTGTGTAGAAGATGCAGGAAGTGATTATACTGCTCCATGGTGATGCTGATCTTGCTGGTCTTGAGCCCCCTTCACATGAAAGACTTGTCTCAGTATTTCACAAGGCTTTTTAATTTTGTTTGTTTGTTTGTATGTGTAGCCAGATGGGGGAGGACTGATCTCCCTCAGCCTCAGATGAAGCCAAATGCTTACTGAAACCTTGTAGGTCCCTAGAGACAGGAAGTGGTTGTAAGGAAGAGGTAATTCTGGGCTCAAACTGAGTTGGGTTGAATTGTGGCTTTGCCTCTACTTGGCCAAAAGACCTAGGAGAAACACCATCTCTGAGTTCCTGTGTCCTCCTTTTCAAACAGGGACTATCATGGCTGCCTCATAAGAATAGTATAGAACCAAGTACTGTCACCAGTGTTAAAGGTTCTTACAATGTATCAGATATTTCACTTGAATTCACCCCTGGCCCCAAGTACGTGCTTTATTAATTGTAGTTTTACTCATGTACTTTTTCCTTTCCATGTACCAGATACGTGGGTATTTCAGATAGAACTGCAAGCTAGGCTTTTTCTGGTCAACCAGGAATGATTTATGAGAGGAAGGTATTGAGATACTTCATTAACAGTGCTTAAATGGCATGTTTTCATCCTCTGCTAATAGCAATGTAAAAAAAAAAAAAAAAACCAGCTTAGGAAGTGGAAACTGGAATTCACAGTTTTAGAAAAGAAAATGGATGCTTCTCCTTTCCTCCTCTCCTCTTCTTTTCTTCTTTCTCCTCTTCCTTTTCTTCTTTTCTTATTCCCTTCCTTTTCTCTTTCTCTAACTCCTCCAACTCCTTCTTCTTTTGTTTTCATTTTAAGTTTATTTTTATATTTAGATAAAACTGGTACAATTATTGAATTTGTAACTACAATCTATAAGAAAAGAAATAAGTTATATTCTGCTTAAAAAGTGATGGAATCTGAAACATTCAATTGATTTTTTTCATTTTTTTAAATATTTTATTAGCATATATTAGTTATACAGGGGAGTTTCATTGTGACATTGACATATGTGTTTACAATGTATCTTAATTAGATTCACCCCTTCCATCATCCTCCCTCATCACTCTCCCCCCTTTCTTTGAACAATTTCAAAAGATTTCATTTTCACACATGTATACAAAATATATGGACCATATTGGCCCTCCTTTACCCTCTCCTTTTTTACCCTCCTCCTGATACCCATTCCTGGACAGGACCTATTTTACCTTACTGTCCTTCATTTTTTTTTGTGTATTCAATTGACTTTTTAATACTGTATTTAGATATATGTTTTTTTCCATCAATCATAAATTATGTCTATATCATGTAATTCCTTGCAGCAGGCAAACCCCAGCATCCTGATATATAATAGCACTTCTCTCAAAGGATCCTTTCAGATGTAAGGAGACTTATGGATAAAAACAGCAGCATTCTAGAGTACTTTTTCCTTTCTCTAACAAAAGAATAGAATTTGTACCACAGGATGCAAGATCATTCTTTCCATTTAAAGAACAACTATGAAATCGCAGTTCTTCCAGGACTAGTGATTAATTAGGGCAAAAACCCTAATCGGATTTTGTTTTAGAATCTTTTCCCATGCATTTGTCAGTTTTCCCATTTAGTAAAACTTAGTAGTTCTGAAAACAATTTTTAATTTGTGTCTTTGTTTAAAATCTTTCAACTTGAGGATTCCAATATTTGTTTATAATGTGGACTTCTCACAAGAATAGGAGAGAACAAGTATTTGGAAGACAGAATAAGTGCTTAAGGTTTGATTTCTTGAGCTTACTTTAAAAAAGTAGCATTGGGGCAAGGTTCTGATGTCATTACCTCTACCTGAACACTATGGAGCAGGACCATTAAATAAGATGAAAGAATGAAATTTCATAGGCAAAACCTAAGACAAGAACGATAAAATTAGTGTCTGAGAGTTCAAAAGATACATCCAATCTCATATATTGAGAAATTGTTTTTCTACTATGACCTGCAACATCCTCTTAAACTTCTATTGGTCTAGGACACTTCAAATTTCTTATCTTCTAGGTCCAAAATCAAATCTGAGCCTTTCATTTGCATGACTAGGAAAACTTCTTTCCTTTGCATGTGACTTGCCCTTTGAGTAGTATCCCTCAGTTTGAATCTATTCCTCTTACATGCGCCTTCCACCATTGGGGAAAGCTTCATTGTCTTCATATTTTCTTTTCTCATGAGCATCTACCTTTGTCCTCCCCAGGTTCTCACTAAGATTTGCCTTCCTTGCCTCTTTTGTGGACTTTCTTCCTGACAGTTGAGCTCCCGCCTGCCTCTGAGAACGGAGGACTGGAGAGGCAGGTTCAGCCCCATCTGTGCTTTGTCCTAAATCAGTGTTTAACTTCTCCAAGCCTTTCTTCTTCAGTCCAAGAAGGGAAATTCCTCTTCTCTGGAGTTATTTTGTAGCATTCCTGGGTCCTTTCTAGTCTCTTTCCAGACAGGATTTTTTGGCTTGTTAACTAATTAACTTTTTGGTTTTTAAAGTCAAGGCCGCAATGCCCCAGCACTGACGAATGGATTAAGAAAATGTGGTATCTATACACAATGGAATTTTATGCAGCCATGAAGAAGAACGAAATGTTATCATTCGCTGGTAAATGGATGGAATTGGAGAACATCATTCTGAGTGAGGTTAGCCTGGCTCAAAAGACCAAAAATCGTATGTTCTCCCTCATATGTGGACATTAGATCAAGGGCAAACACAACAAGGGGATTGGACTATGAGCACATGATAAAAGCGAGAGCACACAAGGGAGGGATGAGGATAGGTAAGACACCTAAAAAACTAGCTAGCATTTGTTGCCCTTAATGCAGAGAAACTAAAGCAGATACCTTAAAGCAACTGAGGCCAATAGGAAAAGGAGACCAGGAACTAGAGAAAAGGTTAGATTAAAAAGAATTAACCTAGAAGGTAACACCCACGCACAGGAAATCAATGTGAGTCAATGCCCTGTATAGCTATCCTTATCTCAACCAGCAAAACCCCTTGTTCCTTCCTATTATTGCCTATACTCTCTCTACAACAAAATTAGAGATAAGGGCAAAATAGTTTCTGCTGGGTATTGAGGGGGGGAGCGGGAGGGGGTGGAGTGGGTGGTAAGGGAGGGGGTGGGGGCAGGGGGGAGAAATAAACCAAGCCTTGTATGCACATATGAATAATAAAAGAAAAATGAAAAAAAAAAAATAAAGTCAAGGCCGCATACCGAGGTTTTTTTCAAGAATTTTTAAAAATGTAGTTTTTTGACAATTCATGATAAGGAGCCCTGAAAACCTAGGTTTTGATTGCCAGCAATCAGATCTGAAAATAATCTTGGAGCTTTACCCACATATAAATTGAAGCACTAATAACAGTTCTAACACTGAAAATTCTCTGTATTGCTTTCATAGTGATGACTTTACAGCAGTCGAGTTTGACTCCTACTTAGTAATGTACTTTCCCAGTCTCTCTCTCCTCCTTTCCTCTCCTCTCCTCTCCTCTCCTCTTCTTTTCTCTCTCTCTCTCTGTCAAATCTAATTAATTGCCTTATCTTGATGGGAAAGTAAAGTTTTTCCTCCTTAGGCTTTACTGAGACCAATTGAGGAAAGAACAAAGGCAAAGTCTGCCTCAGGCACAGAGACGGACAAAGGATGAGAGCATTACTTTGAAGATGTTAAGTGGTGTTTTTTCCAGCTCCTATTTTGCCCAAACTGAACAGGAGCTTTTAATAGATAAGTAAGCAAATGGTAAGTAATATTGGAGACACTTCTATCTGAGCCACTTCTCTTTTTTATAGTAGCTCTAGGGCTTTTAAATAATTCAAATTGCATATGCTTCTCTTCATTACTTTTCCCCTTTCCAAATGAAGTATTTAGATAGCCAGTTGTTCTTTTGTTCCTTCTTCTCTTTCCCCTTCCCCTTTTCCTTCCCTTCCCCCTCCAACTCCCCACCCCCTTTTCCTCCTCTTCTTTTTCCTTCTTTGGCTTCTTCTTCTCCCTTGTTTTATTGTAAGGTAAATTTCCTATGCAGGAAAAGTATGTCTGATATTCCTATGGGATGGGGAAAAAGAATATTCATGCCAAGTATAAACTTTCCAACTTAAAATTACTCAGGATATGTTAAAAAAAAAAAGCAAAAAGGAAGGGAAGTAGAAAAATCAGTAGTAACTATCTTGAACAAAAATAATAAGGATTATTTTTATTCTGGGTTTAACCCTTTGATTTTTAAGAAGGAATTTAATGTATTTCTAAGAATTTCCCTAGATTAATTTATTATAGCAAAAAATAATAATAATACAGTTTTACTTAGTGACCCTTGAGATTACATATTATATTAGTATCTAGAAAAATATAGATTGTTATTCCTTAAAATTTTATCTTTTTGTTGGGTATGAACTCCATATTCCTGACTTCTCTATGATCTTTCACTTTTCCTGAAAATGTGTGCTTGAGCCTTTCTTATTTGCTACCGAATGCCTTGATTACAGTACAGAGAACTCACTGTGACTGGGTTGAATGCATGAAAAAGTATGTCTTCTAGTGATCAACCATGTAGCTTACTTTGGGCTAACATAGATATGAGCTTTGCTGGCCAACTGAGAAAAAACAAGGTAGGATTATTGAGCTTTACCTTGTATTAAAGCTGCATTCTCAGTCTACGTGAACACAGACTGTTCTTCTATAAGGCAGGTGAGTTTTGTGAGTTAGGATATTTCCCTAAGTAAAAGAATAAATGTAAGATCATTGACATATTTCATCACTGAGTGAAGTTACATTTAATGTCATACTTATTTATTTAGTTTTTGGCAGTACTGGTGTTTAACTAAGGGTCTCTCTGCCACTTTGATCTATCTCCGGCCCCTTTTGCTTTTAGATTATTTTTTCCATAGTCCAGAGCCTGCTTAGAGAGCTATCCACTTACCTTTGGCTTCCCTTGCAGGTGGGATCACAGGCATACACCATCATGCTCAAGTTATTTGTTGAGATGTGATCCCAGTAACTTTTTGCCCAGATTGGCCTTGAACCAGGATCCCCCCAATCTCTGCCTTTTGAGAAGCTGAGGTTACAGAAGTTGCTATAGTACCTGATCTATTATTGATTTATCAACCTTGTTTTCATTCTTAGCATTGTTGTATTAGTTGCAATATCCATTAATCAATAATTTACTTTATTCATTTAGCTTATAATATGGGAAGCATTGTGTTAGAAGATACCTGCATTAAAAAGTATTCAAATACATTATTTTTCCCTCTCTCCGAATTGTTTCTTTACTTCAAATCTGGTGGCAAAGATAGGAACTATAGTTCCCACCATTATTTCACTAACCTTACTTTCACTAAAAGGAAGAGAAATGTAGTGTACCTTGGAGGAAGGTGAAAAACAAGGTGCCATGTTTTGTCAGTGTAACATAAGAGCATTAATAGGCTCACTCAAAGATTATTTAATTATTCAAGGGAATACTCCATTGTTTGATTATATCTAACCATTGATGAAAAGTTTATTTTCTGGAAAGTTGCATGTTCATGGTAGATTTTTAACTGGTAGAGATGAAAATAGTTTCTGCCTAGTAGAAAAGTTAAGGTTTTCTTTCTCTGTAGGATAAACTCACCAGTTTTATATGTAGCCACATCTTAGTACATTTTTTTTCTCCCCTGCCAAATAACTCATTCCTTTTCTCTACTTCTCCTTTGAATTAGTTTTGCTGTCCAGTTGACTGTCTCATTAGTTAAATTGAATAAATCTTGCATACATACTCATTCTACATTTTAATGAATTATGTTTTATAAGCTCTCAAAAATTATATTTTGACCTGTGCTACTCAAATGTGTGCATGAGCACGATACACACACACACACACACATACACAACACACGTGAGAATTTTGCTTGAAAGTAATCATCCATGGAAGCAGTCACTAATTAGTTTAGGCAAATGAAAAGTTCATATAAATCTAGTTTAGTATCCAGCACTACTTCAAGGACATACCAAATCTCATTATTTAAAATATTGATTTTCTAACAATATGTTGAGGAATTGTCTGGGGTTCAGTGCAACAGACGGAAGATCCTTAAGGCATGCCACCCTTAAAAGTGCAATTAACAGGAACAGTGAAGCAGTCACCTTTATCCAGGGAGCTTCTCAAAAGAATTTTTATTACCATGACTTGCATGAGAAAATACAAATTTCCTTCAATTTCTTCAACAACAACTTGGCCCATAACTGGAATTGAGTTTGTTAAAATAAATGAATAGCAGTGCTTTTATGCTTAAACTAATTAACTAGAGGCCTATGCAGTATTTATGTCACTGTTGCTATTGTTTTTACTCATGCAATTAGTTTTATGAACATATATATATTATACATTAAAATACTTGGAATAGATGATAAATAATGAGTGAATGTTTAAAAAGTCAAAACAATATAAAAATATAAGCAGCAAAAGTGTTTGCCTTTGCTATTGCCCCCATCATGCCATCACCTTCCTCTTGTCATGGTAACCAGCAATTAGCTTTTAAAATATCCTTCCAGATATTATTTATGAAAATAATAACTATCACTATATCCTTATTTTTCTCTAATTCTTATTGAGACAGTAGCATGTTACACACAATGCTTGCCACCTTACCTTTTACATAGAATGGATATACTGCCAATCTTTTCATATTGGTACATATATATATATATATATATGCACAATATGGCTTTATCAAAGTATAGCTTTGGTAATCAAACCCCAAGTGAAAGAGTAAGGGTATAATAAAATGTATTTGATTCAATGCATCTAGACTACTAGCATCTAGTAGTAGTCTAGATGGGAGAATATCATGACATACTCCAGTCCTTAACAAACTCACCTCTAGTAGTGGAACTCAAACAGCTAAAGTGCATTGGGGTAAATGCTATAGCAGAAGGTCTTTAAAGATTTTTTTTGAATTAGCATACATCAATAATATGAGGGGATTTCATTATGATAATTCCATACATGTGTACAGCGTACCTTGAATGTATTTGTCTCCTCCATTATATTGACATTCCCACCTCCTCCCTCCTTTTTCGAAATGTTTATAGAATTTAGTTGTGCTGTCTTCGTATGTATATATGTAATGCTCTTTGATCCTCTTCACCCCTCAGTATCCTTCCCTTTGTCTTCCCCTTCCACTGATGCCCCCCAAATAGTCCACCATATACATTCGTATCCCATCACCATCATCACCATTATCATCACTATTTTATGTCTAGGTTCCACAAACAAGTGAGAACATGTGATATTTGGCCTTTTGAGCTTGGCTTATCTCCAGCTTCATCTTTTTTCCAGAAGTAGATCTTAAATGCTATGGAAAGAAGACTCAGGGAATGATTAATTCTGCCTCGGAAGGTGTGGGAGACAAGGAATCAAAGAACCAAGAAACATGGTAATATTTGACCAGGATCTTGAAATAGTAACTTCAAGTACATTCCAGTCACTTTTTAATCTAAATGAACCATGGAATTCACAATTTTTGAAGGATATTAGGGTAAGTAACTGTACACTCTGCCTGGTGTTTATATCTTTTAATCATCAGTTCACAGCCCATCTAGCTGAGTTCCTTTCAGTTCCTCTCCTGTACCATTTGTGATTATGGTCTCCTTCTGGCTTTCCAGTCAACACAATACCACTTTGTATTCTGACAACAAATGTTCAGAAGCAGCCCTTCTCTGAACAATGTTCAGAAAGGGTCTGAATGTTCAGAAAACAAATGTTCAGAAGCAATCTGAATATAAAAAACTCCCTGGCATACAGCTCCCTACCTTTCCAACAACTCCTGCCAGTTTAGTTCATTTGTACACTTTTCTCCTAATCTATTTATCGCAAGCAATAGCTTAGCCGTTGGACTCTCACGTTAAATAAGAGCTCTTCAAATGTCAACCCAGAGAACTCTTCCTGGTATGACCTGCTATCCATTTATTTTCATTTGTTTATGGGCTTTTCAGTCTTTCAGCTAGCTTTTCAACCGTGAGATAGTGTCTATATAGATGTCAATTTTTATTAAGCTCCTAACTAATAAAAGCCCTCCCCAAGATATTTTTCTGAAGTCCGTATACATCTGCTACTCTGCTCTCCTTCATTCCTTAATGGTGTAAATCTCTAGAAATGACCTATCAAATATGATGAAGTTCATTTCTCACAATCTGCATTCAATTCCTCTTCTTTTCCTGGCAAAGGTCTGTACAACTGAGACCACAATGACACTTAGTGGTGAGGCTAGAATTCTGGCTCTCATAATGAAGCACTGTTATTCTTCACCAACTGTGGTGACTCAGTGGGGCATAATATTTTTTAAAAATCTCTTTTCCTAAAATTCTCATCAGTCTGGAAATTGGCTGAAGTTGTGCTGTTATTCTCAGCTCAGAGCAATCAGTGTAGAAGTCTCAAGTACAGAGATACAGTGTATCACCCCTTTCGACTGCCAGCTTTTGTTTAAGAATAAGAAAATCTTATATGGCCAACAGAGCTCAAGGTTGCTTTGTTTTACAAAAATCTGGCCAATTTTTCCTTAACTGTATCAATTTCTATGATGGCATCACATAATATTATAATGACACACTGTTTAAATTACAACTCTCAATACTTCTAGCATCCTTTCTCAGATTTGTTTTTCTATTCTTCAGTAACAACATCTAGTATATTCATGTCTTCATGTCCCAGGAATTGGTTCCAGGACACCCTGTTGGTACCAAAATCTGAGGATACTCAAGATGCTTAGATAATGCATAGCATTTGCATGTAACCTATGCACATTCTCCTATATAAAATTGGGTCTAGATTGCTTATAAGGTATATACAATGTAAAAATAGTTGTTATGCAATATTTTTTAGGGAATAGTGACAAGGAAAACATTTAGTATATGTCCAGTATAGATGTAATTTTTTCTGAATACTTTTGATCTACACTTGGTTGAATCAATGCATAAGAAATCCATGGACATGGAGGGTCAACTGTACGATGTATTTCACATCAATTTTGCTTTGTTTCCTCTCCTGATTTGAATGTCAGGTCTTTAAAGGAAAGGGTTCCCTTCATGAATGTTTCCTACACTTCAGTGACCATAAAGTGTCTTCCACATAGGAATTGTACAATAGATGTTAGGTAAGTGAATGAATGAATATATGGTGTGAAGATTGTATTTAAAGTCATACCAGAAGAAGTTCTTAGGGTTGACATGGGAAAAGCTCTTGTTCAACATAAGAGCCCTTCTTGTCTTCCACTGGGCTCTATCCATTTTCTTATTTTTCTTCTTTTCTCTTTCCCCCCCTTCTCCACTTCCTTCTTCTCCCCTCCCCTCAGCTCCCCCTTTTCCCTCCTCTTCTTTTCTCTCCTCCCTTCCTCCTTCCCTCCCTCCCTCCCTTCCTTCCTTCCTTCCTTTCATATTATGCTGGCTTTTCATTTCCAAGTCTCTTACATTCCTTTCAGTATTTCCTTTTAGGAACTTTTCTTGAATTGCCACATGTAGTTCAACTCCCTTCATTTCTTAATTTTATGTTTACCTTACTTATTTTTGAGGATCGAAGTTTCTCCATAATTGAAAAGCCTCAATACACTTTAGAACGATGTGGTGAATGCTACCTGATTGCTATTCTTCCTACATCAACACACCTGTGATGGGAGGAAAAACATTTTTTTTTAGTTTCCAGATTTGTGGAGAAAAATGTTCATGATTCAGAATAATGCCTTGGCTGTAGGGTCACATTGTCAGATTTGAATCCCAACTGCCTTTGCCATCTAGGTGACATTAGCCAGTTGTTAAAACATTTTGATCTGATGTCTTTATCTATGGATAAGGATAATAATACCTCTCTTGCATGATGGTTTTGAGGACTAGGCATCATATGTACTAAACACCTTGCTTGAGAGATAGACATTATTGCTACCTATTATTATATCATTCTTCTTTCTTCTGTAGCTGGCTTTGTTTTTGGTGGCACTGAGGTTTGAAATCAGGGCCTCATGCTTGCTGAGCAGGTGCTCTTAATGATTGAGCCAGTCCACCAGCCCTCTTCTTACTTCCGATGTGTCATCTACCCCATACAGGAATCTCTACTCCAATCTATAGCACAAATTTAATTATTTCCTATTGGGATTAAATTTTCTGTTTATTCATTCATTCAACAAACATTTATCTAATGTGTGCCAAACACAGCACTAATTGCAAAGAAAACACAGATGAATATGTGTGAGTCCCTGTGCTTTCAGAACTGTCATTCTGTAGTATTTAGTCATTTATTCAATGAATATTTAGTGAGCATCTTCTGTGTCTCAGCTATAGTAATAGGGACAAAGGCTACATCTATATCAAAGGAAAAAAAATCAGATGGGGATTACATTCTAGATAGGAGAAATGGCAAATTAACTAACTAACCAACTAACACCAATGTACATTAGAATGGGTTAAGATTAGGGAAGCCTAGTACACCAGAGGAGGGTACTAAGTGGGTGCTTTCATGGGAGGTAATGGCTTTGCAATTTTAAGTAGGATGGTCAGGGTAGAGTTACCTGGGAATGTGACATTTACACAAAGACTTGAGGTACAAAAATGAGCCACATGAATATTTGGAGGAACATCATTTTGGCAGAGAGAACATGAAAATCTAGAGCAAAGCAGGAGTGACATGTTCACTGCAGCGTCTGCAGCCCTGAATGTAGATTTCATGACTTTGCTTGTTGCTGGTGGGTTGGGATTGGAAGGTGGGTCACGTGATGTGGTCCTGATGGAGTCCCTGGGCAGAGGTAGTAGTTGGGACCGGGTAGTACAGGGTGAGGGCAAACTTGCTCCTTGCATCATGCTTTCTTTCTATTGCACGCAAGCTGATTCTCCATGCTCTGGATACTTTAAATCACAACCCTGACTCTGCAATTCTGGGCAAGGATTATTTTCTCTTGTCTTATTTTCTTTTCTTTTCATTTCTATTTATTTATTTATGGTGTTTTGAGACAGAGTCTTGCTATGTAGCCCAGGCTGTGGTTTCCTAAAAAATTAAACATACCCTATGACTCAGCTGTTTAATGTTTTTTAGGAAACCACCAGATTATCTTCCAAAATAGTCATCCCACCAACAATGCCCACCAAATACTCCCAATTTGCCAATGCTTGGTATTGTCATGTGTTTTAAGTTTTAGCCATTCCACTGAGAAGAATGTTTACATTTTAATGTCCTTGAGGAAGTAAACCTTTGTTAATAAACTCAGAGAAAGAGCCAAGCATCAAGAAAAGGACTCAGGGAATATAAACCAGTAAAATCACTATTGGAAACAGTATAGAGGCTCCTCAAAAAACTAAAAATAGAACTGCCCTATTATCTAGCAATTCCACTCCTAGGGATATAATGGAAGGAATGAGTCAGGTTACAACAAAGGCACCTGCACACCCATGTTTATTGCAGCACTATTCACAATGGCTAAGCTAAGGAAACAGCCAAGGTGCCTCACGACTGATGAATGGATTAAAAAAATGTAGTATTTATATACAATGGAATTTTTTTCAGACATAAAGAAGAATGAAATTACATCATTTGCAGGTAAATGGATGGAACTGGAGAACATCATCAAGTGAAGTTAGCCAGGTTCAGAAAACCAAAGGCCACATGTTTTCTCTCATATGTGAAATATAGACATAATAATAGAAAAACAACAGTATTATGAAAAATAGGTCACGCTAAGGGGAGGTCACATAGGAGAAAGGGAGGGTAAAAGAAGGAAGTTAAGAAGGTGAATATGGCTGATGTACTTCCTATATAAGAATGAATATAAAATTTTAAAACCTATTGAAATCATCATAAGAAGGCGATTAAGGTAGAAAGGTGAAAAATAGAGAGGATGAAACAATTCAGGTTATAATACATATATACGTGGAAATGTCACAAGGAAACTCCCTGTATAGCTATCTTAAACAAAATTGTCTTTTTTTTTTTTTTTTTTTACAAAAGTGGAGAATAGAAAGGCAAAATAGGTCCTGTCTGGGAGGGGGAAGGATATAAGGAAAGGGTATAGGAAAGTGAATATGAACTCATGTATGCAAATGGAAAAATGAGACCTGTTAAACTATTTCAACAATGGGGGGAGGGGAGACAAAGGAGAATGATGGAGGGGGTGAACTCAACTATGATATAAGAACTTTTGTAAATGTCACAATGCATTCCCCAATATTTTTTATTGTACTGAACAATAAAAAACTTTTTAAAAAAGTAAAAAAAGGAAAGAACTCAAAGTAAAAAAATTCTCTTTAAATATAAAAAAGGATTATATCTCAATATTTAAAAAATTAATAGCTGATATCACACCATGATGTGATTTAAAAAAAATTTTTCCCTTTAGCCATGACTGGTGACAAAGTAAAGAAATGGAATGACAAGATAGATTCTCCATGAAAAGTTAGTATTTGCTGTGAAGAACTTTTACTGGGAAAAAAGAAAACTGAATTTTCAGTTACTTAAAATGGATGCTCTTTTTCTGTTTCTTAATTTTGATCACTCTGTTCTTTCTAAAGGAATGTTATCCATGCTCTCTGTACTTCAAACTCCTAGAGACAGCTCATGAATTATTTCTTGTGGGAAAATTTCCCAATTTTAACTTGTGAGACTGGCCCTAAATAAGATACCCTGTACTGCATAAATGAAAATCTGTGTGATAAATATCTTTTCTAAGATGTGTGTTATTTTTGCATAAAGTACAGATAGCACATAATCTAATTTTGGTTATGGAGTTAGCACTGAAATTTTAATGTTTGGTATAGTTTGTCATATTTTAAAATTATTTTCAACTCACATAATCTTTTTGTGAATGTGATAGAAGAATTTTTTGAATAATTGAGAAAAAAATCCAACCTACTGTACTTAAAGTCAGTGATTATACTAACACACCAAAACTGACTCTCCTTTGGGTTCCCATTGTGTCTTGGGTACTTACCACACATATTAAACTTATTTCTTTAGAAGTCTATTTCTGTTAAATAATGACAATCTTGATGACAGTCATTATCTCCCATTTTTTACCCCCCAGGTCTATCATATATCAATTGATAATAAGTGTTTGTGGAATGCTTGATTGTTGAAAGAAAATGAGAGAAAGTCACATAGTGGCTTTCAAGTCTGAAGGCCTGATAGTGATGCATATACCTTTGGAGAGCTTAGTTAAAAGGAAAATTCATGTTGTATGGAGAATTATAAGTCCCAGACATGGACATAGTATTTGATTATACTCTGAAGGATAATGCTAAGAACATTCATGAGACTATGCATAAATACTTGTATGTCAAAATGTTTAAAGTTACTAATTATAGGTTGACAAATTTTATAACTTTAATAAGTTATTCTTGTGAAATAACACTAATTTAACAGAAAAATATTAGCTGCTTTCCCTTTTATGGAATCTAAGCTATGTCCATTCATTTGGCCATGAAGTCAAAGCTGACACTGCCATTTAGTTGATGCAAAACCACAGAATCAGTTTCTATGAGGTGAGAGACATAGTGAAGAAGTTAGCTTTATAAACCTAATTTATACTGTCATATGTTTAAAAAGCTCCTCTCTCCACACATAAGAGAAATGATGCAAGATTCCAGTTTCAATTTAAATAATTTTTCTCTTTGAGAAAGTGATTGATTTGTGTGAGCCATGAAAAAAGATAAAAACCAGCTATTTTACTGTTAGAAAATTGTGTTTTCCAGATTTTTTGGCAGTGGTTTAGTAAAAAAAAAAGTTTTATAATACGATTTTCCTTCCAGAATTATTCATATCTGTATATTTGGCAGGTACTGAACACTCTCCATTGTATCTCAGAAGAGTCCACAAATAATGATGAATCATCACAAACAGTTCCAAACTGAACCATTTAGAGCGTCAGTGTATTTCCCTTGTTCTCAGATGTTTTGAAATAAACATTGGCAGGGCTTATTTATAAAAGTTCAGGACTTTTTGAGTGTGTCAGCAGCATGCCTTGGCTCTAAACAGATTATGCTGCATTTTTTCCCTGATGAATCAAAACTATAAACTTAAAATTACCTAATTAAAAAGATACCAAACTACAATAAACTGGGACCAAAACTTCAGTTATATATCTTGCCTGAAATTAGATCATTTAATAAGCCCTTTCCTTGCCAAAGATTATTTCCTCTTAGCCCATAAACATTCTCAAAATGAGTATACTGTTTTGAACAGTATACTTTTTACTCTTTTCTTGTTTTGGTAAATTAAGGATTTTGGTTTAAATTTGGTTTTCTTAATGTTAGAGAATGAAAAATACTGAAACAAGCCATCTATATATGAGTATAATAATGTAATGCACTGTAAGCTATTGAATATTAGGGGAGCATAGCAATAGAGAAAGAGTAACTAATTGGGGGAGTTAGTTAGATTAAAGCATGATGTCTACAGGCCTGAAGTGCCAAGGTGAAATTTCCTTGGGCTACCAATATACACTTAAAAAATATGAAGGACATGAGGGTAAAACAAGTTTTTTATGGGGGTGGATTCTAATGAGAGGGGGTAGGCATAAGGAAAGGGTAAATGATAGTGATTATTGTGGATGTATTTTGTATTAATATACAAAATAGAAGAAAGAAACCTGTTGAAATTGTCCTAAGAAGTGGGGGAGGGGGATAGAGGGAGAATGATGGAAAGGATAAATCTAACTAAGATATATTGTAAGCCCATATGTAAATACCACAATGTATTCCCCTGTGGAACTATTCCATGCTAATTAAAAATAAAATTAATAAATTTGGTTTTCTTAATACGCTATGATTACATGGAGAAATAAGAGAAAAATAAAGGAGTATTAACAATGATAAAGTTTGTTGTGAATAATTTCCATACTGGAGAAGTGGAGAAAACTGTATTAATTGATGTCTATTGATAAATACTTAAATATGATGAGAAGTAGTTATCAGACATACATATTTGTAGAGTTTTCTTGGTGTTAGTGATGAATGAATAATAATTTAATTGATTGACCTATGTTTGGTGGACACACCAAAGACAGAATATCAATTGCGAAAAAGCAAGCCTCCTTCCCTCTTTTACTTTATTTTTTTAAAAATGCAGTTGATCCCACTAAACCTCAGTTTTTCCATTTTTTCAGTGGAGATAATGCTTTCTACATTTTTCAGTATATTGGCTATAAAGATTACCCAAAGTACTGTTTATGGACACCTTTGAAAACATAGAAGGCTATAGAAATGTGTGTGGACTTTATTGTTAGTGCTAGTACTAAGGTTTGGCCTCTTGTCTTCCTCTTCTTGTAGTTATTTTCCCTCTCACTTACTATACATGGACCCATGTCACCATGTGGAGACTCCATAAATTATCTATGCTTTCCTTCTGTTAGCACCAGTGGCTGAAGAGCCACCTAAGTGGATTCAACAGAAAACAGATTTAAATTCAGTATCATAATCATGTTTTCTAGGGGACTGTGGCTAGAAAGGAGGTAGCTGTATAAAGATGTCAGGGAAGCTGTGCTAACACTTAAGGAGCCTGTACCGCATGCCAGTCATGTTGCAGAAGTTATTGTACTTTAAAGTAATCATACAGTAGTTATGTTCAGGAAAATATATTACAGATGTGAAAGTGGAAGATCAAGGAGGTGACATTCCAAGGCTATACTGGATAATGGAAATAATACACAAACATTTATTTCTAATGACTGTTTTTGGTTAAGACAACTCAATCATGCATGCACCACAGCTTCTGACATTCTGTTATGTGAAAAATAGGTGCTCAATAATTGCATGTAAAGGCAAGATCATGGTATTTAAATGGTAAATTGGATCAACCCACTTCATATTGTTGATTTCTATTTAGAAGCCTTTTTTTTTAAAACTGAATTCATAGCTATCTGAAAGGTGAGTACTGCATTTCATTTAATTACGTTTTTGTTTACAGTAAGAAGTAAAATACACTTTGCTGTATTGGCAGCATAGGATACAAATTAGAATTGAGATGAATCATCAACTTAACTGTCTAAATTAGCAATGAGATATTTTTGTAAAAATATGTTTTGTTTTGGAATAAAAAAAGAAGGGCAATAATTTTGATGGTGGAATTGGATAACATCTATGCAAAAATTTCATCTATTACTGCCATGAAATGATTATATTTAAACCAAAACTCAACCTACACTTATCTATGGCATCCATGAGGAGTTTGAGGCAGGCTAAAAGTAGGAAAAGTTTGGGGCTTATGTAGGTTGCCTGGGGATGGGCCAAACCACCCTCTCCTGGCTGGCTCGCCACAAATCTTAACAGTACTGTTGAGTCTGTGATCAGAAGATCTTGGTTTTTGTGCTCCAAATGGAAAAATCCAAACAGAGCACATGGATGGGGTGAGTAGGATAGCTGTATTGAAAAAGTTCTGCTAAGTGAGGAAAGGAAAGAAAAAGCAGAAGGCACAGTGGGTACAGGTGGAGTCCACTGGCAGAGGGAGCGTGCTTTTCTTTTTCAGTTACCTTTAAAACCTACACTACCCCACAGGAGGGCAGGCCAAGGAGGTTCCTACCCCATAATGAACGAGTGGGGAGGGGCATGGGTGGTTCCCAGCCAGGTGAGGGTGGTCTGGCCCATCTCCAGGCAATTTATGTGAGCCCCAAACTTTTCCTACTTGTAGCCTGTCTCAGCATTGTCTGTCACTATTACAAAATGGAAAGATTGCTGGGTGAATTGAACCAAAGAAAACAACATAAGGGAAAAGTTGATTTCCTATTCTGACCCTAACATCCGTGCATAAATTGTTCTTTCAAAACTATTCTTGGCCACTTCTATATCATCCACGACAGAGAAACTGGTACCAAACCATACTTCTTGCCAAAAACAATAACAAATGCATAAGCTAACTTTTTCCAGGCAATAAAATCCAGTAAATGTAGGACTGGGAGCCTGAGAATTTAGATCTATGATGGGCCCAGCTCTCCCCCTGGGTATTCTTTCTTGGCTATATGCAGGAAAATGGAGCCAAGGAATGTGGTTGGTTCACTGATTGGTCTCAATACTGACTGGTCTAATATATGTGGAACAAGAATCTTAAAGAGGCAAAAGAAAATTGAGTAGAAAACATGTTTGCAGTAATCACCGAAACACATGCAATTTCTAAGGAATGTATCAACTTACAAACCCAAGAAGCTGAACAAGTCCTAATATAGGAAGTACAAATAAAACTACACCTAGGGATATCATATTCTAACTGCTGAAAACTAGTGTTAAAGGAAGAAAAATATTAGTATGGAGAATGATTATACAAATAATTGCTAGTTCTCATTAGAACAATGGGAACCTGATTACAATGGAAATAACACTTTTAAAGTGTTGAAATTGGGAGAGGGGAATCTGGGAGTTCAAATTTCTTTATTAAGATTAAATATTATGGTAGGAAGAATAATGCTGTCCACCTTCTCAAAATGCCTCTACCCTACTCCTGGAACATGTGCATGAGATTCCTTGCATGACAAAAGGGATTTTGCAGATGTGATCAAGGTTGCAGACTTTGAGATGGGGAAAAATTCTTGTGAATTATCTGGGTGTAACACAATTACATTGCTTCTTCAAACAAGAGAGTTTTCCCCAAATGTGGTCAGAAGGAGATGTGACAATGGAAGGAAGGTCAGAGAGATGCGATGTACTTGGGTTTGATGATGGCTAAGAGCCAAGGACTGCAGGTGGCCTGCTGAACTTGAAACAAGAAAGAAATGAATTATCTCTCAGTGCTTCCAGAAAGAACACAGTTCTGCTGACACTCATTTCAGAGCAGTGAGACCCATGTTGGAGTTCTGAACTATGAAAATAAAAATTTTTTGTTGTTTTAAGCCACTAAATTTGTGGTAATTTGTTATGACAGCAAGAAAAAACTAATATAATATCTTTTAAAAAAGAAAGATGAAATTAAGACATCTTCACATAGACAACAACTGACAGAATTCAGAGCTCATTTTTAGCAGATGTGCATGGTGAGACATTTTAACAAATCAAAAATACATATAAGAGAATTTGTCACTAACAGAATTAAGCCTTAAGAGATGCTGAAGGAAGTTCTTTCAGCTGAAGATAAGTGAAATTAGATTTAAGGAATAAATGACAGCATTGGAAATGACAAACATGTCCTTTATTGCTGTAACTGTCACTGTCACAAGGATGAGAGCAACACTCCTTCCAGCTCTGTGCTTCATTGGTGGAGTCTGGAAAGCAATCAATGGTCTTTAAGTACAATTGCATGAACTGAAAATAAAAATGCAGCAAAAGATAATCCATGCCAAAAGTAAGCATAAGAAAGCTGATGTGGCTATATTACTATCAGACAAAGTAGACTTTCAGACCAGGATCTTTCAGAATGATCAAATGCCCAATTTAAAAGTAAAGTTTAACAATGTTAAATGTATAGGCACCTAAGAAGGGAATTTTGTAGTATGCGAAGTAAAAACTTGATATAACTGTAGGGGACAGATACATAATTTCAGTTAGATATTTTAGAAGTCTTCCCTTAGTAATTGGTAGAAGAAGCCAACAAAAATTCAGTAAGAATGTAAATATAGATCTAAATAACATCAACCACCCAAATCTAATCACTATTTTTAATAGACTACAATTAACTATTGTGGAGTACACAATCTTTTCAGCTGCTCATAGAATGGTCACCTAGGTGATATGCTGGACCTTAAAAAATTCTGAAAATCTTACAGCAAGTGTTCACTGACCAAATTTTAATGAAATTAAAAACTGATAGCAACACAATGGCAGCAAATTTGTCTATTTGCAAATTAAACAGCATAATTCCAAACAACCCATGAGTTAAAGATGTACAGAGGAAATCAGAAAATATTTTGAACTAAATGATAATAAAAACAAAGCAAATAAACATGTCTAAGACTCAGCTTAAATAATATTCAGAGGAAAATGTATAGACTTTAATACCATGGAAAAGGAAAAAAATTAAAAATTGATCACTTTGTAGTGTTTACAAAATTATTAGTGACCACTAATTTAGTGAGTTATTAGTGTTGTTTAATCATTTTAATGACACAATTTATATAGGATGCTTGACAAACCTAGTTTAGACAAATTTACAGAACACTATTATATCAGGCTAAAGTTAACTATAATATTCATTATCAAAGTGATCATTTCTTAAATTTAGCAAGGAATTTCATTAGCATGGACTCCATCTCATGGTGAAGAACAAAGAATTCACAGACTGAAGACTTGATTCCACTTTCTTCCTCTGCCACTTATTATTGGTCTGACTTTCTTTTTCTTGGTTGCAATTTCTCCACCCTAAATGAAAGAGTGACATCTGCCTTATGTCTCAATGTTGTTCTAGAAAATAGAATACCACACGAGAAAGGGTGTGCCAAAGATAGTCAAGGTGATTATTTTTGTTAATGGATAGAATGGAGAATGTTTCTGCTTCTATCTCTTGGCTATTGCTTGTTTCACTGAGACTATCATTCTCTCTGATTATTATATATGGCCTAACTTACCAAAAAAGATATTTAAAATATCCTGTGGAAATCATTGCAAAATTAGATTAGAAAGAAATTACAGTTAAGAGTTTGAACCACTTTCATGGCCTGTGATACTTATTAAGTCATGTTCATGTTTCTGGGTACAACATTCAAAGGCTCTACCACCTTTCTTCTTCTTCTTCTTCCCTCTTCCTCCTTCCTCCTTCCTTTTTCCTTCTACCTCCTTCTTTCTTTTCCTTCTCCTTCTCCCTCTTCTTCTTCTTCTTCCTCCTTCTCCTCCTTTCTTCTCCTCCTTCTCCTTCTTCTTCTTCTTCCTCCTCCTTCTTCTTCATCTTCTTTCTTCCTTCTCCTTCTCCTCCTCCTTCCACTCCCCTTTTCCTCTCCTCTCCTCCTCCTCTCTCCTCCTCATTCCTCTTCCTTCTCTCCCTTCTTCTTCTTTTTCTCCATTTTCTTCTTCTTTCCAGCTTCTCATTTTAGTTCACTTACCTCAAAAACTTTTGGACTCTGTTTCATGTTTTTTGAGTATAATCAACCTCTCCACATTCACAGGTTCTGCATGTGAGGATTCAATCAACCCTATCAGCACCACATTCTAACCAACTTAGCCAACTGGTCAACAATCAACCTTAGATAGAAACTATATTTTTAGAAATACTGAATATAAACTTTTTCATGTCATTATTCCCTCAAACAATCCAGTATAACTATTTACATAAAAAATTACTATTTACATAAAGATAATTTAAAGAGATGATATAAAGGGAGAGTGTGCATAGGTTATGTACAGAAACTATATCATTTTATGTAAGCGACTGGAGTATCTGTGGGTTTTGGTATCCAGGAAGGGTCCTAAAATCAAAGAATTTATAGTTCTGAGGGATGAATGTATCTGATCATGCAGTACCTAGTGGTTTGAATGTTTTTAAATTTTTAAATTTTAGCTGGAAAACATGAAATGATTCCTTCCAGTTCTAGTTCAGGCATCTCCCATCTTAGGAAATCTCTCCTGAATCTCCTTAAGAGATAAGCGTGTTTCCCTTCTTCTCCCACAGCATCCTGCATGTAATACTGTCTTCTCACCCTTGATATTGTGTTGTATTGTCTGTGTAAGAGAAAGTTTTATTTGCCAGACTCAGAGTTACACTGAAAGGACCATGTTTCATTCTTTTTTATACTATTATGATATAGTAAAGTGCTTAATGTATATTTAGAACTTAGTTAATATCTATACAATTTCTTTAAAAGTTGAATTATTTATGAATATGAATCTATTAAAAGTATCATGGGAAGAAATAAATCTCTCAAAAAGCTTACTTTCAATAAGTAAATTATGAAATTCTGGATTTTTTGCTATGTAGTTTCAACTTATTAAAACTATTAAGCTATTAAAATGTGGATTAATTGAAAGCACATGTACATTTTTCTTTAAATATATTTGGCATATGGAAATATGTGGTTGTTAAAATGGAAAATTAGGAGACTTTGCCTATACAAAATAATCCATAAGATTGCTTGAAATCGTGAACAGCTTGTGGACATCAAATTGGCCAAAAAGAGGTTTAAATTCATGTTTACCAATAATATTATACTTGCACCAAACTAAGTATACCCTTATCTTAAAAGAATGTGTTGAACATGCCTGATTTTCCTTAGGTGTAGAAGCATAAGATAAAATAGTTTAAAAAAGACTACATATTACAACTAAAACTTGCAAGTTATAATTGTTTGTCATGACTACCTTAACCAATGTGTGGAAACTGGAGGAATGTTTCAATAGGAAAAAAAAAAGAGATTGCCAAAACCCAAAATAAGTTTTGCAGAGAATTCAGAATGGGAATTTTTCTCTTGCTTTGGAATTCAAGCTAAAGTCCCAAACTGAAGGTAGCCTGTAACAATTCTAAAGAGAGCCACTGGACTATGTTCTTCATCGGATGTGCTATGGTGTGGCCCATTCATCAGCTATTGTCTTTTCAAGAAATATTTAATAGCCAGGAGATGCCCTAGAGAATAATTCCTTCAAGGGAATTCGTAGGAATAGAGAGCACTGTGTCTTGGAAGGGAAAACAGCTAAGTGACCTCAGCTTAATCCAGGGGAGGAGACTGGAGAAAAACTTGGAGAAAAGACAGTGAGAGAAGAGTATACCAGTTGGGAGACTGTTTTCTTACAGAGTCTGAGAAATTTAGGGGAAGAATTTGTAATATGTCCTCCAGAGTTATGCTTCAGAGACTTTCTGAGATAAAAGACTAACTCTTTAATTTCCAATCCATCATGGACTGACAATTCTGTAAAATTTAGTAAAGTTGAATTTCTAGAAAAGTGAAGTAGGAACAATGTTCTATGTTCAATGAACAATGTTCACAGTTCACACCCCTATGTAGTTATGCCAAATGCCTACAAAGATTTCTAAAGTTTTTCAGTTTTTATGCTTATGTTGTCAGGGAGTGCTTGAACATCAGATTAAAGTGTGATGCTCTCCATCACAGCTTTACCTGGAGATTGATTAAAATACTGACTCAGTAAGCTTAAGTGTCTTCATTTCTAAGAGGAAATGGGTGATGCCAGTGCTTTGGACTGGAGTACTCTGCAGTAAGGAGAGCCACATATAAGTTATATATATATATAACTTATTTCCTAGTAGCCACAGTTTTGGAAGTGTGGAGGATTGATCTTACACACACACACACACACACACACAGACACACACCCACACATACAGACACACATACACACAGACACAGACACAGACACACACACACACATACACTGGGCAATTGCTTTACCATCAGCTACAATCCCAGTCCTAGTAGCCCATATTTTTAAAAAGTAAAAGGAAGCAGTTGATGTTAACTTTAATAATACATTTTATTTAAACCAGTATTATCTAAAATATCATCATGTAATAAACCAGGAATGGCATATTTCACTCTTTAAAATTACTAATTTGGATTAACCACATTTCACATGTGGTTAATGGCTTTACTATCTGGCCTGGTGGATGTAAAGTCTGAGCAATGTAGGGATTAGTGTCTGATTCTTCTCAGGAGAAATAAGGTATGTGGCAGTAGAAGAAGCGTGGAATGGCAGAGGAAGGCCAGAAAAGCATGGCAGTGCCTGTAGTTTTGGAACATGAGTAGGGAAGGATATGTGACCTTTCCTGCGAGACAAGTGGTTACTATGCAAAACAGTCCAAATTATTTGAAAAGGCCTCACACAACTGGAGTGCTTGCTGGGTGAAGGGATCTGTGATTGGCAGCATTCAGTTGTTATGACAAAATATCTGCAGTAAATAACCCACAGTTTCAACTTACAGTTTCAGGGGTATAGTCTATGGTTGCTTGACCCTGTTGCTTTTGGGCCTGTAAGCAAACAGTGCATTGTAGTGGAGTGCATGGCAGTGAGCAAAAGAGAGAGAGGGAGGGAGGAGGGGAGGAGAGAGAGAGAGAGAGAGAGAGAGAGAGAGAGAGAGAGAGAGAGAGAGAGAACCTAGGTCTCAATATCTCTTTCAAGGGAAAACCCCTAGTGACTTAACTTTCTCCAGTTAGACCCCACCTCTTAAAGTTCTACCACTCTTTGGGGAAGTTTAAGACCCAAACCATAACAGAATCTCTAGTGCTCTCCAGGAGCAGGTGTTCAAGGTCTTGCAAGAGATTAGCCAGAAAATACTTTGCATGTGTCAGGAAATGTTTTTATGTGAGAGTCCCTGATAACATCTCCAAAGAATTAACAAGCATACCTCACGAAAAGTCTAGGTTGGAGCACTTTTTCTGCGCAGAGATATTTGTAACAAAGAAAGAACCATAAACAGACCTAAATTGGAGAGGAGAGAAGCTTTGAAATTGGAGGGAAGATTGAAGTTTTGATATTTGATTGGCTTGGATGTTTTTTAATTTCTGATGCATTCTCTAGTACCTCAAAGTAAGCAAGAAGCTGTGGATCTTCCTGAAAGGTCAGTAAAGGTGAGGAAGAAAAATTTGACAGAAGATTTTAGAAAAGTAGTGGGGACAGATTGGATTTACTTTTTTTTTTGCCCAGTCTGACCTAATAAACTGGCCATAATCTATCTGTGTGAACTCATATGTGTAAATGATGGTGTGAGTCATTTGTATGCTTTGTCTTTCACATTTTTCTGTACTGGCTCAATGCTGGCAATATCACATGAAAAGCAATTCCTCCAAGACACACTTCAGAAATGAATGTTCTGATATTGTCAAATCTTAGTTTTCTTTTTCTAAGTGTATCTTGCTCCCTATGTTTGTGACTAAAACTCAAACTAAGCACCAAGGTAAACACATTAGCATTCGACTCTTCTTCTAAAAGGCTGAAGTCAGGAAGGTAGATACAATTGGAGGAAGCCAAGAGAAATTGCTTAGCTTGCTATTGGCTCCAAATAACTGAGACCAGGATGCCAAGTGTTTTAAATGACAATACTACTAATAATGTCTCAAATAGTCAAGACCTAGCCAAATAGGGATTGTTGATACTGTGCCTCAATAATATCATTTGTTTGTTTTCATTTTCTTCACTCTACTCTTCTTTGAGTGGGTTTCATCTTAACACCAGTAGCAAACAAAGACTTTCAGTTTTAAGCAACACATTTAAGGACAATAACACCCAGGAGAAGAATAATGATCTCTTCACATTCTTCCTTCTCTTTCTAGAATCCCTCTAGCAGCTGCTCTTCATATCTTATTGTCCAGACTCAGATCACATGTCCATTCCTGAGTCAATTATTGGAAAGGAAAGTGGAATTACCCATATTTCAATGAGGCTGGGTCTGGAGTTGGGGCTCATGCCTACGAGGACAAACGATAGCTACCTGGATGATATTGGGTTCTGTTAATACAAAGGAAGAAGGAATGGATGCTGGGTAGGCACCAATACTGCTCACAAAAGACCCTATACAGGCTTCTACTCCTAGTGAACATGTGGTTTGAATCGATAGAGATCCAGACACTACGGATGACAAGCTATGTATGTCTAAGTGAAACCAGTCAGTGTGTAGATGTAGACTAATTACTAACATAGCTCTTTGGATGCTATCATATCATATCATATTGTATCATATCATAAGTAGGGTATGGAGGATGGAAAGGCTTATGTTCAGATCTGATTTTAAATTAAAAGCCCTCTCCAAGGAGACACAGCATTTCAGAGGAAGAACTTCATCAAAAAGCAAGTCTCCCAGACACCTGATTGGGTTAACCTTATGTTGACATCCATGTCCACATTCGAGGTGTCATATTGAAGTTTTTAAGTGCCCTCTTTTAGATGTGTTAGACCTTAGCCTCAGACTAAGATAGGAAATGAAGGAATGTATTTTTATAAATGTGGTAATTTGTCTGCCTTTGTCATAAATGAAAAGTTTCAAGACCTACTGTCAATTGAAGCAGTTAACTAAATAAAAGCCAAGAAGGTAGAACAGGTTAAGCAGTTAACTGTCAAATAACTCCACCGAAGGCCTAAGACAGGGACAGAGTCTATAAAACATGCAACAATTCTAGAGGATTATTCAAATTTACAGCTTTTTAGCAGTATTTTTCAGCACTAATTTATTTAAACATCATTGGAGTCATACTATTTAGTTCTTGTTTTCCCAGTTAGAGTACCTATAAAAAAATAGTAGGATTAGAAATTCCATTCTACCAGATCTACTATTTTGCATAGTAAAAGGAATATTTAACGCCAGACTAGGTATATGCAAATAGTACTTGAAGAAAAATGTCACTTGTTTCACTGGCATCTTATATTAATATTCTTCACCTTTCACACCACATTTTAAAGAAAAAGAAAGCTCAGAAGTAAGACATTGTTTTCTCCTGTTTTTAGGAAGCATATTTTACTCTACAGTTTTTTCTTGATCAGATGGTTTTCTTTTAAGTTCTCTTTGCCATATTTCTTTCTTATTTACTCCAGTAATGCAAACTTGACCTTGACTTTAAGGTCAAAGTATTTCCAGACTGTGCAGTCAGCAGAGAATAGAAAAAAAATCAATGTGAAACATATTAGAGAAGAATGAGGGTAAGAGTAATGCAGAAGTGCTGGGAAGTCATGCAGGAATTGGAACCAACTGAGGTAATAGTTGAAATAAGAATACATTGCACTGAGATTTTTGTGATTCTTTACTTCACTTTCCTTACATGGGGCTAGGTAAGAATTATGGTAGTTTAAAGCAAAGATCATTTTCCAAGCATTTTCAAAAGATAAAAAATTTACTGTAGAAATGAGCTTTGTGTTTACACACACACACACACACACACACACACACCACCCCGCCCTCAACCTTATTTTCTTTCCCTATTTCTCTTGAAAATAATAGAAATGAGTATTTCACATACTTAATAGGGCACACAATTCTTCAAGCTCTGAGCTGAAAATTGCACTGAAAATGATGAAGTTTTTTTATGATAGCATTGGAAATAATCTTAATTTTAAATGAAAACATATTTTGATTTTATAAAGACACATATCTAATGTAAAAGCTAGAAAAAATTGTAACCCTTTCTAGAAATTAGCCATGGGTCAGAAAGAAAAATGGAAGGAAAGAAAGAAGACAGGAACAAAAAAGAAAGAAAGAAAGAAAGAAAAGAAATTGAAAAAAGAAAGAAATCAGCAAAGCTTTATTAAAAGATCAATTGTCATTTCCTCCTTATTACCATTGGAGTTAAGAACAAATTAAGCATAGAAAAAAATCCTATTATTTTGGCAAAGCTTAATATTTACTAAAATTTACTGAACTAAAGAATCATCAGAGATATTTAGAATGATCAGAGAAAATGTAACCCTTATATTAGAGTATGTTTTATGTTTACTTACTCTATATATTTACAAATGTGAAAACATAAGTTATTTATCATGTTTCATATAGAAATGGGGCTTAGCTGATTTTAAATAATTTTTAAGACAAAACAGACTATATTGTGTTATCAGGAAAATAGGCAGTACTCTATCAAAACAATTAATATTAACCATATGATAGCTTCTTTAAAATCTAAATTAAACATGTTATGTTTGGTATGATCTATGGCTCAGATTGCTATTCATATATACGTGAGATTATTTTTGCCTAGAGTACGACGTTTGTTATGTAACGCTCCTTTTCAGCTTGTTACTTTAGCACTGACCTGACATACTTACATTTTATAAAGACACAATAGAAATGTACTGAGAACAGAGCTCAAGGTGGGCTCACGCATAATCCTGAGTGTGAAGTACTGGCAGGAATGGGCATTGGTGATTTTTCCCATATTACAGTTGAAGGTGAGAAAAACTGAAAAGCTTTTTCCCCTCCTTTGGAATCATCATTTGAAATACTTCCCTGGCAAAGAAAAACTTGTGTTAGGGGCTGAGTAGTGGAAGGCACAGGTTGAGTCATTACTTTGGTCAGTGTAGAAAGTCCAGATTGTTTCTACCATAGCATCTCTTCTGAAACTGGACAGGTTTCCATAAGGGTCAAAAGGAAAAAAAAGTAGATATTTTCAAGCTGAATCAAATATGAGCATTTTACTTCATGGAAAAAATCAGCAGGGGAAACAAGAAAGATTCTTTAGGCTAGCATTGATTTTCCTTACATTTATTTTTTTCAGTCTGAACACCCCAGGCAAAAATTCACTTGGCTTCAACTAATTTGCAAATACCATCATTCACTGCTGTTTTGTTACCCATTTCTCAAATCTCAATTAAATAGGATGACAGTTTACTTGGTAGAAACACACGAAAGGTTCTTTCCCAACCAGAGGTCCTCACTCATTTCCTGCTTGTGGACTTGGCAAGTGGGGTCAAAACATCCATTACTGAGGCTGAGTTTTAATTTAGAAGGTTATCACCAGAGTCAGCTAAATAATTATAAAATCATTTACAAATGCAATCAGCAACAGACATGCATAGTAACAGCTCAGAGCAACATATAATGAAACATTTTTGCAATGGATTTTTAAAAGTGTGAATTTTAGGTTTCTACTTATAGAAAGCTTACATATCCTTTCAATGCACCTCTAGGTTGGACTAAAAATTGTCTTTTTTCCTAAACTATTTTTAATACAATAATAATAATAATAATAATAACTGCAAATCTTGGTATTGTGGCATATACTCCATGTTTCCTGTTAAAATAAAAGTAAAAGGTATCATGAGAAAAAAAATTGACTTAAAGAAATGCCAACTGAGAGGGTAAAATATATTTGTCATTTTTCCCTTGCTTCTTCTACACTATCCCCTTATTTCTGTAAGTAATAAGCTAGCTAATAAAATGTATGTGGTATTTTCTCTAAAAGTAAAGGATCTTTGAAAGTCACAGAGAACTAGAAATATCTTTATGTGTAAATGTGTCCTTGTTTTATATAGTATATATTTGATAAATATTAGCTATAAAAAAATCAAACTACAGTAGTCCCCTTTTATCTATAGTTTTGTTTACCACGGTTTCAGTTGCCCACAGACAAATGTGATCTGAAAATATTAAAAGAAAAATTCCATAAACAATTCATGGGTTTTAAATCATGTACCAGTCTAATTGTTGATAAAATAAATCTCATAACATCCTGCTCCATCCTGCCTGGGATGTGACTCATCCGCTTGTATGGATCCAGCATATCCATGCAGTATATGCTACTCACCCATTCTTCACTTAGTAACTGCCTACATCGCGTCAGATTGACAGTTGGAGTATTGGAGTGCTTTTTTGTCCAAGTAATCCTTATTTTTCTTAATGTCCCTAAAGTATAAGAGTAGTGATGCTTACAATTCGGATCTTTCAAAGAGAAGCCAAACTGTGCTTCCTTGTATAGTTTAAGAGATAGGGTTTCACTATGTTGACCAGGCTTGCCTGAAACTCCTGGGCTCAAGCTATTTTCTTGCCTCTGCCTCCTGAGGGGCTGGGACTACAGGCTTGATGTATGGTCAGAATAAATCTTTTATCCAAAAACTATGAAGAAGGAAAATGAAATTTGTGGCTGTTTGCTGTTACACACTACATGCAAAGATTGTGGCTACAGTGTGTACTATGTCCTTAGTCGAGGTGGAAAAGACATCAAGTTATAGGGTCCGATGACATCTATGATTTCAGCACTGAATTGGAAGTCTTAGAATAGATCCCCTATGGATCTGTTCCTTACTGTGTAAGGTGTCTTTGACTCAGTCTCTGATGAATGGAATTTGTTGAATAGCTGTGGTCAGGGCTGGCTCTGATTCAGTCTTCAGAGCTCATGTTTTTGCCCAAACTCTTTAAACAGGTTTATGCAACACATACCTCTGACCTTTATCACAAGGTGGGTGTAATCATGTGTGCCATAGGAAATAGATGCAGACAGCCTTGGCTTATGAGTGAGTGCTGGAATGGAGACAATTTTTACTTTTGTTCACAAACTGAGACACTCTCTGCTTGACCCCAGTGTAAACCTCTTACTGCAATAGTTGGGAGCCAACCTCTCTCTGCCAACCCACCTGCTCTTAATGACCCTCACTTTCTGTTTTTCTTTCTAAGATAGAAACATCAGCTAGAAGGCACTTCCCTTGGTGTTCTCTCCCAGCTCTGACCAGTGCACTGGAGAAGACTTGGACTGTGAGTGATGATGGACTGGGGCTGATAGGCCTTGATGCCAGTTCAGCTCCTTCTAGGCCTTTGTGTATTGTTTTGGTGGACACTGGCTTCCACAGGAACATAGGGCAGGTAGTCTCTTGAAAATGGAAAGGAAAAAAAGAAAATGCCCCAAACCCACAAAATACTGAAAAGTTTATAGGTCTTATAACCAAAAGTCATTGTGTCTTCTGGCCCACAGATGAATTGTGCTGTTTTGTTTTTGTTTTGAAGAACTGCTTCGGATTTCTTTATCCAATAAGTACACTACTGCATTTGGTTTATTGTGTTTACACATTTTGTCTAAATGAGAGCTTTAAAAGTGAATGATTCTGGGAATGTTTTTAAAGAGCACAGAGTGAAGAGAGGAGGTGGGTGGAGTTGGCCACCCCACTCTCTTCTCTGTTTATCCTTATTCTCTAAGTAACTACCATAATTTGGGTACCAGCCATGCCACAACAGGAAATTCCTGGAAACTGTCAGGAGAAAGGAAGAAGAAGAACAGGAGGAAGGGAAGTAAAGGATACTACTGGAAGGTATTATCAACCATCTGTGTTGAAGAGTAATGTGTGCCAGAAGTTAATCCCTGCATACATCTCTTGGAATGGTAGTCTTGACTTTGACCCATCTAGTCCCCTTGACTTTCCCTGGTGGTTTACTAGTACTCACGAACTTTAAAACAATTCATGTGTGCTTTGGGAATGAGTAAATGCATAACAGGCAGAGATTCTTGATTTGTACCTCTCTGCTGTTGGAGTTACATGGTCAGAGTCAAATCTTTTGATCTTTGTGAGCCTGTTTCCTCAGCTATTAGACAGAGTGGTTCTAAGAAAGAAGTTATGGCTTATGAAACCATAAGGCATGGTGCCAGTTGAGGATATGTAGTCAATTATAATTTAATTTCTATTTTATCTTAAAACAATCATTTGTAAGTTGAATGTTATAATGTTTTTCTAGCATACAGGTGGAGATGATTTCACATTTGGAATTAGCCTAGTATTTTATAGGGGAGAAAGACATATTTTGCTGGAGGCAGTTCTACTCATCCACATGGGCCTTTCATACCTGTACAGGTGTTCATGTGGACCCTATTTGGTAACTTGTATGACCTCATAGACCTACCTCAGGGCTCCCCTCACCAGAGTCCCTGCTACTTCCTGACCATCCTCAACTCTCTAAAGAATTCTTATTTCCAGTAGCCTGGCCCCAAAGCCCTCAGAACTAATGGCCCCTGAGTTGGCCATTCTTTAAGAAATGAGGAGGGAACAGCTTCCTGGCTTTACTTTTACTCTCATCCCTGGACCCTTCCATATGCTGGGGAGCATGGTAATTCCTAAGTACAGCACTTGTAGGAGGGGTTGTTGCAGCAAGTGACTTTCCTCAAGTCCTTGTATTAGTGTATCATAACATTCAGGAGTCAGCCAGGAGTTACATGGATCATAAATCAATAACCTCATTTCAGGGCTCAAATGCAGAGATGACAAATAAACTCATGCCTGCCCCAGGCAATATTGACTGAAGCAACAGATGAGTTATAATAGCAGGAAACAAGAATAATTTCGCTACTGACAATGAAAGAAAATTCCCCTTTGCTCCATCTCTTTCAGTTAAATAGCATTTGGATTTCTTAAAAACCCACTAAGTATACAACAAAGCACCATCCATTAATATTTGATTGGGAGGGGGAAGGACTGAGAAACATCATATTGGAGAAGAAGAGTAGGTTCCAAGGATCCGATTGTCTTTTACTTGCCATGGTGTAACCGAGTGGCTGGTTTGCCATTTCCCCCTTGTTGTTCATAATAGCTTTTGGACAACACTGGAGGCTGATTTTTCATTGCTACCTTTTTTTTAATTGTTTTATTATTCATATGTGCATACAATGCTTGGGTCATTTCTCCCCCCTGCCCCCACCCCCTCTCTTACCACCCACTCTGCCCCCTCCCTCTAATTTTGTTGAAGAGAGAGTATAAGCAATAATAGGAAGGAACAAGGGTTTTTGCTAGTTGAGATAAGGATAGCTATACAGGGAGTTGACTCACATTAATTTCCTGTGCATGTGTGTTACCTTCTAGGTTAATTCTTTTTGATGTAACCGTTTCTCTAGTTCCTGGTCCCCTTTTCCTATTGGCCTCAGTTGCTTTTAAGATATCTGCTTTAGTTTCTCTGCATTAAGGGCAACAAATGCTAGCTAGTTTTTTAGGTGTCTTACCTATCCTCATATCTCCCTTGTGTGCTCTCGTTTTTATCTTGTGATCAAAGTTCAATCCTCTTGTTGTGTTTGCCCTTGATCTAATGTCCGCATATGAGGGAGAACATATGATTTTTGGTCTTTGGGGCCAGGCTAACCTCACTCAGAATGATGTTCTCCAATTCCATCCATTTACCAGTGAATGATAACATTTTGTTCTTCTTCATGGCTGCATAAAATTCCATTGTATATAGATACCACATTTTCTTGATCCATTCGTCAGTACTGGGGCATCTTGGCTGTTTCCATAACTTGGTTATTGTGAATAGTGCTGCAATAAACATGGGTGTGCAGGTGCCTCTGGAGTAACCTGTGTCACAGTCTTTTGGGTATATCCCCAAGAGTGGTATTGCTGGATCAAATGGTAGATCAATGTTTAGCTTTTTAAGTAGCCTCCAAATTTTTTTCCAGAGTGGTTGTACTAGTTTACATTCCCACCAACGGTGTAAGAGGTTTCCCTTTTCCTTGCATCCTCGCCAACACCTATTGTTGGTGGTGTTGCTGATGATGGCTATTCTAACAGGGGTGAGGTGGAATCTTAGCGTGGTTTTAATTTGCATTTCCTTTATTGCTAGAGATGGTGAGCATTTTTTCATGTGTTTTTTGGCCATTAGAATTTCTTCTTTTGAGAAAGTTCTGTTTAATTCACGTGCCCATTTCTTTATTGGTCATTGCTACCTTAATTACCCTTTAAGGACTTGGAAGACACAAGGTAGTTGAGGTTGGGTAGCAAAGTGGTTAGAAGCACACTTCTGGAGCTAATGAGCCTGGGTTCTACTTGGCTCTGTAATGAACTCATGGTGCCACATTTTAACAGTTTCTTTATCTCTCATATAGAAAGATAGTAATACCGTCCCATCTCTTAGGGCTGTTGTGAGGATTAACTGATGACCAGTTCTTAGTGTAATGCTGGCCCATGGTAAGTGCTTTGTGTTTGGCCATTATTGCATCCCAACCCTTAAAACTAATCTTAAAAACTGTTATTCATCTTCTCACTCACTTTTCCCCTATAACATCACTGTCTGAATTGGAAGTGTACAGTAATGAAGCCAAATAATTACATAGAAAACAAAAGTAATTTCTTAAATATAAGTAAAATTAAAAATAATCTATAAGGTGATTAAAATTGTGATTCAGTAATAACAGTTGAAAGACATTTTCCCATATCAAATATGAGAATGATGTTTAATCAAAAATTAATGTTAATCAAGAAAATCTCATGTTTGATACTTAATATTTATAAATATATCTACATATCTATTTATGTTCATGAATTATTGTTTAGTCTAAAACTAACTTAAGACAGATTACACAGATACATATTATATAGCAAGATATTATTAAATTGAAATTAGGAAAAAATAGATAAAAGGGAAATAAAGGTGGAGAACATAAAAGATTTTAGTGTAAAAAAATCACATCCTGCAGCTCCATGTGCTTGTTCCAAGTAGTCTGCCAAGTTAGCTGTAGATGTCTGGTGGACAACTTTAAGAGTGATGATAGAATTCATCAAGATCATTATGTAAAGCAAACTAGTTGCTTAGGGAAAAGATAGTCACTGCTGACATTGTGATAAGAGTAATTTCTCTCATGTTGCTTAGTTTTAAAATATTCACCAGAAACTTGGAATAAAGTCATTAATAGCTTCATCTAGTAACTGTTTACAGAGCCCCTGGCCCACAGAAATTAGTACATTAGTTACAGAGAGCAGACAGGTGTCTAAAACTGTCCCAAGACTATGCAGTTAATAGAAAGTATAAGTAATACCTTAATAAATTCAAAGTACATGTTTATGATGAGGGGTTCATGTGTGGTGTTAAAGGAAGCAATTTGTTTGTCAGCAATCTAAGGACCACCCCAGGAGAAAATATTGCAACAAGTTAAACCCTAATATATTAACAATCCTAATTTCTTAATGGTAGTTTTTAAATAATGATTCTCTAATGTCGATTTGGAAAGTCAAGAGTATACTATCAGTGCATAGCCAACTCAGAACTGTTAAAGGTAACAGGAGAGGCTTGTCAAAAATACTACAAACCCTATGGATGATAATAACCCCTGACCCTCTGTACAACTTAGATCGTGAACTTATAAAATAACTAAGTATTATGCCTAATGTTAGCCCTTCACCTCAAATTGTCAAAAATTGGTTTTACATTTGAAAGAGAGAGAGAGAGAGAGACAAAAATTCACTCCTTCCCTAAAGAGTATACATTCATTCAACATTATTGAAAATTTATTATATTATGGGAATGTGAGTGGGATTACAACAAAAATTAAATTTGGTTCTTTTCCTAAAGGAAAAGAATTCACTGTTTAGGTTGGGAAACAAATGTATAAAGAAATAATTATAGCAATGTGACAAGTGCCACTAGACATATATAAGAAAAGATAAGCTCTGCCTGGCAGTGTAGAAAAGACCATACTGAGACAGAATTTCTTTTTGAAATATGAGCTTTTTTTTTTTTTGGCTAAGGGGAGATTGAATGATGGGGCGATATTCATCCCACATGGGGAAAATGCTCTTAGAGCACCTCCCAACCTATCAACCCAATATTTCCTAACTACTGATCAAGGGTCAGTGTGGAGCTAGGTGATACAGTAATTATGAAGACATAGAATACTTTCCATTACTATTCAAAATGTTTACTTGTCAGCGAGTGGCGATTTTTTACACACATTCAACAGTGATTAGTTCATTACTGTAGTTCCTAAATGGTGTATTGCAACACAAATTCTGTGGGTTACAGGAGAACATGATCTTGATCCAGGTGGATCAAGACAAGCCTCATAGAAGTGAAGCTGCATCTTACCTGAGAACTGGATTGGGACTGGATGATAGGAGACAGAGTGTTCAACAGTCCAGCCCTGAACACCTACTGAGTGCTTCCATGTGTGGAGTTCATGAATAAAGTAGTACTGGGATAGGGAGAAAATGGATTGAGAAAGTGTAGATCTGTGAAACAATCTGCTAGACTGGTGAACTGGAAATAAGGAATGGTGGGAAAGATGTAGAATGGAAAACAGGATTGAGCAAGAAAACTGCAGCTGGATTAAAGGACATTTTGAAAGATAGGTGGCAGTTTTTATATTTGGAATTTGTGAAAATGAGAAGTAGCTGAAGGTTTTTGAGTATGCAGTGGAACTGCAGAAAGGTGCTGCTGTTCCTTATGGATTATTATAGCAGAAGACCTGGACAGGAATGCAGAGACACCCTTACTTCTACCTCCTTCGTGTGCTTTTCCTGTTGCTATCATTCAATAAGGAAGAAAATTAAGGCCTATAGAGACTATGTGATTTGCTTAGGACCAAATGGTGTCTCTATCTCAGGATCTTTGTTTTCATCCTTAAAGAGTGTGTGTGTGTGTTTGTGTGTGTGTGTGTTCTATAGCTGGGTGGCTAAAGGACCAGGAACTGGAGTAAGCTTGGTATCCTGGCCTAAGGCCATGTAGGTGGGATGTGGGAGAGAAGGCAGGAAGCAGGGATTGACCCAGACTATGTGACAGCCATAGACTCAGAATGTTAGGCTCATAGAAGATCTAAGTGTCACCCAGTTCCAAGGTATGGCCTTACAGGGAGAGACAGTTGAGGGCTCAGAGAGACACTGACTCACACAACATGACAACCCAATGACAGGATCAAGATCTGCCTTTAGCCCAGCTGTATCCTTCTGTCAACCTCTAGTCTTTCCTCAGAATCTGTGCTTGTGTTGATGGGCTTTACTCTTGCCAGCTATTTCCTGTTTATGTCCATCCACTTTGGTTTCTCTGCTACAAAGACTTAGTTATAGGGAGTCACTGTTGGACTTTCCACATCTTCTACTCACTTTCCAAACTCTGTGTGTATGTATGTGTGTGTGTGTGTGTGTGTGTGTGTGTGTGTGTGTGTGAGAGAGAGAGAGAGAGAGAGAGAGAGAGAGAGAGAGAGAGGAGACAGAAATGCAATGTGAGATGCACTGGGAAAAGAAGGTCAGAGAGACATGCAGAAGATTATGCCAAAATGTTTGTGACCCATTCCAAAGAGAGCCACAGTTCCCTTCATTCTTCTTTCATCTTCCTCTTCCTGAGCAAGAGACCAACTCCTTGTAACTGCAGAAAGAGTGGGAATGAAAACAGGAGGGAGGCATTGCTACACTCTCTGGTATAGATGGCCTGAGAAATGTAGAATGGCCAGAAAATGACAAAGCCCTTCACGCCCTGACCCTCAGCTCTGCACTTCAGGCCTCTTTTTCTCTCTCTGAGTCTGGTTATGTGTGTCTGAATAAGAGGCTGGAGGATGAGACTCAGCAATCTCTCATCTCTTGCCACCCATGGCTTTGGAAGCCATGCTATTACTGGGAGAGGAGGGAGAGGTTGAGGACTAGCTGATATCTGGGACTGATGGGATATCACACACACACACACACAATTTGATAATTTAAAAAAGCAAACCCAACCCATCTCTATATTTATAAAATCATTTTGGGTAACTTCTCCACTGCCCCTCTGGATATGGCATATACCTTTGTCTGTGGCCTAAACAGTAAACAGATATTCACATTTTAGACATTACAGACCAAATGAGACCTTAAAAACCAACAGGCCTCTAAATGACTAAGAGCAGACCACATAAAATGATTCCTCAATATAAATATACACTTGAAAAAATTGAATTACTTTGCCCTATCACTGGTTGTTCTTATAAATAATTTTTGCACAGTGTGAAATTCCAGAATGCATACTTAAGGCCATTCAGCTATTTTCATGCTAATGTACATTTATTATTAATATGCACTATGAAACATTCTTTCTCATTGAAGGGTATAGGTGTGTGTTTATAAAAAACAGAGTGAATATCCTTGAACTCCATTCACATAACTGCACAGTAGTTTTTCATTCATTTAACTGAGTTGGGATTTATCTATATGGCTTATATTTTATATTTTGGGGAAGCTAAGTAGCAGAAGTATTATAATAGACAATGGTATTAACATATTCAGATCTGCAACTCAGCCCTCACTGCTTTACACATGTAATTAGGTTGTTTCCATGGTAATGATCTAATTATGGGCTTCTCCTTGGCCTTGTGTAATCACATTTGCTGCATTTGGCAGAGATGTTTTCCTTATTTTGTTGAACTGCAACACTTGACAAGATGTTCTCTCTTAAGATGAATAATGATTTTTCTTGGGAGAGAAAAAAATGAAATACACTGTTAAAGGTGATTTGAGAAAGATTACAGATATGTGACAAATCATGCCAATAATGAAATATCTATTACCTTTGAAAGCATATTCTATTTTTATCTTGTGTGTGTTGTTACTGATGGAAATCATAAGAGGTTCTTATTTTTAAAAAAAAAAAACCATACACACTATTTAAATGTAGTATTTACATGGGGCCTGAAGAAAATGTTAGGTCAAAAAAGAGAAAGCTCCAGAGAGCTTTGCAGAAAGAGAACTGGAGACCATATTCAGTGAGAATATTATATTGCAACTGACAAGGCTATTCATGAAAAGAGATTTGATTGTGGTTGCCATGGCAGTAGGAAACACCTGAAAAAATCAATTAAGACTTATTTTGGCAGAGATCCAAATGCAATCCTCTATGCACATGCAGAAGACAGGAGATGTAAATACTTGTAGAAAGACAGCTTTATTGTCTTTTCAAACCTTAGAATTTGAAAAGAATAAAAGTTTAGCTCTTTTATATGTATAAAATGCCAGTGTGCTATAAAACATTTTACAGAAGATCTTTACAGCAGAAATAATGTATATAATGGGTACTTCAGTCATATTACATCAGGGTTAGCAAGGTGTGTTGGGTCCAAGACACACAGTCCAATGTCTAGATACCTGGAATTCAGGTGCTGAGGATCAAAGGCTCTCTCCTTTAAAAAATATGGAGATGACTTCAAATCCAAAATTAGAACAGATCCCTAAGGACCCAGAATGTTGAAATTGCCTTCTGAATATCATTTTGTAGACAACAGAGTGGGTGGGTATCACTTCTTGATAACCTAACTGATTAAAATGTATAGATATTATTGTCTGGAAATAATTATAATGATATTAAGTAATTTTCTATTTATAGCAAACCAACCCTATAAAATATCAGATAGCTTGGTTTTAGAATTATATAGTATTTTCCTAAAGGGAAAATGAAATTCATGGGCTATTTAATAATTATATGCAGATAAGTAACAGGAATTTTTATTTTCTTTCTTGAATTGTTCATTTACTGAAAAAATATTTATTTATTACTTATCATGTGTCACGTGCTGCACAGGGGCCTGGAGATAAAGCAATGAATCAGAGAGTCATGATTGCTGCTTTCAAATTCCTTGTCATTTTGTGAGGAGAAAAGCAAAGACAATAAACCAACTTTATTTCTGGTCTAAGCAGTGTAAAGTAAGGAAATATAGGGCCCAACAGAAACTGAGAAAAGGGGATCTGACAGAGATGACATTCATTCCAGCAAAGGAAACAGTGAGCAATGACCACATGGAACAGGAACCAGATATCAAACATCAAAAACAAATAGGAGCCTGCGTAGTGCAAGGAGATGATGAGAGATGGGCCTGCATCATAAGCAGAGACCAGAGCGTCACAGTGCTTGTAAATCATGCTGACAAGCTTGGCTCCTAAGCACAATCAGAATCCACTAAAAGGCTTCTAGCAAGGGAACAGCATGGCCTGATTTGCAATAACTGCTGCTGCTCTTACCTTTAGAATCTAGTTTTGAAGCAGTGATTTTGGAAAAGATCAGTACAATGATTTTCATTCTGAAATATTGAGACTGCCAACAGGACCTTTCATAGTGTCATCTTAGGTGAGTCACTTTCCCTTTCTGGGAACCCGTGTATTCCCCTACATGAGTCCTTTTAGTTCTGTTTCTCTATGATGAGGTTTGCCAGTTTAGTTTGTTTTATGTTTATAGACAGATTTACTTACAGTGTGAATACACCTGTACTCATGAGTGAATTGTTTTTGATTACTCAGAGCTCTGTCTCACCCCCCAACTGCCTGATCTGAAAGTTTTGAAACATCTTTACTCCCACCACGAGGCCCTGTCTCTGAGTGGGATCAAACTAGAAGGGCTACTGTGCCCATCACAGAGGAGGGTGTCTGTTTGTAGGAGTCACTGTGACTCCTACATTCCTACACTGTGAGAATGAATGATGGTTTTAAAGAGTAGCCATAAAGCATTGGGAACATGGCAGTGAATGGCTTTCATGTTGTCTGCTCTTTTTTCCTTATACCAAGGATAGTCCTTTTTATTGAGTAGCTTATAGAGTGTGACAGTGTTTTAAGCACAGTCAAAATAAACCAGCTCCTTCTGTTTGTAGTCAAGACTGCCAAACATGTGAAGAGCAGAAGTGTACTTACAAGTCAGAAATAAGTTAGAAGGTAAAAGAAAGGTCAGAGATTTGTTACTTGGTCATAGAATAAACGTTCCCTTAGGGTTTTCTGGAAAACCTGGACCTGAAATTCAGTTTTCTCACAGAAAATTTTATATTATTGTTAATAACCAACCATTTGTTAATTATTAGCATCAGTCATGATAATTTAAAAAACTTTGTGTATTTAACATTGGTGGGTAGGTAATGTGGGTGCACTGAAAATATTACCATGCATTTGTTCAATAAATTTTATGAGATATTTTGTATGATCAGATGAAAAACTATGTCACTCAGAAGTTTGTTCTAGAGTGCACAGTTAATGACAGTGCAGTATGATAAGCATGGTGATGTACTTCCCTTAGTTGAAATTATATAGCCTAACTTTGTGGGTTTAGACAACAGTTGGCTAATAGTGGGATTGTGAATGTGACCTGTGTCTCCAGCATTCTCAGTAATTCAAGTGTAATGCTAACTAATGTGATATGAAAATCTTGAAGTAACCAAGAATATTTGGGAATTAGGGGAAAATAATTTATTTTCAGTGAAAATGAAAATAAGGTGCTATAACTGGTCATTCAACATGTTTGAGCCTCTATCTTTGGAGCAGTACTCCTGGGCTTGGGATGACAGGAAGAAACGAGACTGACAAGGGCTTGGTAGCTATAAAGCTTAAGTTTTGGGGACCACATGACGGAAGAACTCTATTTGCTTTGTTATTTGCAAAGGCAGTCTTGTATTTCTGCTATCAAATCAAGCCTTTGGATTGGCTTTTGGAACAGATAAAGGACATTAGTGGAAAAATGGGAATTGAAATAAAGTTTGTAGTTTAGTAAATAATATTGTACTGTTGTTAATTTTTTAGTTTTGAAAATTGTATGATGGTTATACAAGATGTTACCATTTGGGGAAGTTGGGTAAAGGATCTAAGGCAATCTTCTATATATCTAAAAACTCTCTTTAAAAACCCTGAAGCTACATAAACAAAAACAGCAGCAACAATAGCCACAAAAAACAGAGGCCTTGACTATGCTCTGTCCTTCAGTTTCTGTGGTCTTCTTGCTGTCTTTGTCTTTTTGCTTCCTCTCTCCCAGTGAATGCTATTGGTCAGGCAGCAGAGAATGGATGAAGATCAGAGTGGTACTTGACTATGATTTGTGTTCTTTACTACTTTACCATTTTCAGGTATCAAAGGGTGTCTTTTTGAACATGGGATTATGTAATTATCAAAAGCAGTGATTACTCTCACCATCTTTGTCAAGGTTATGCATTCCAAGGCAGAGGAGTGGAGACCTTACAGAGATGATTCCTGTCTTTTCTATGCCATTTGTGATTTTGATTATGGCCTCTAATGTTGTTCTTTATTTTATGTCTGAATCTAAGGATGCTGGAATTAGAAGAGTTCTTGACCATGACCTGGTTTGTCCAGCTCTTTTAATTCACAGATAAGGAAAGTGAGGCTTGGGCAGGTGAAGGAATTTGTTCAGGATGATGTTTTCAGTTAGTAGGGAAGCTGAGAGTAGAGCTAGGTGTCTTGACCTCTAATAAGGTACCTTCTATATTACAAGCTATATCGTAGACACTTGAGACAGATTTACTAATGAACATGGTGCCAAAACTCCAAGGTGAAAGTTCATTCTATTATAAACAGTCCATTATCATTTATAGTATGCCATAACAGATCCTGTTGGGAGTCTAACACAAGCATAACCCTGTGGGCAGCAGTATACATGATGCCAAGAAATGTTGGTTGAGCTAGATTACTCACTAAAGATTGATCAAAATATTCCCCTCTTCTATAATTAATTTTATAAGCATCCACATGTCTGGACTGACAGCAAATATAAAAAGTGCCAAAATAACACTACTACACACAATTTTATTACCTCAGAGATTTAAAAATAGCTCAAGTGTCAAGGCATTTTGGGGGGGTTTATTGAACTCAGGACCTCAAGCTTACTAAGCAGGTATGCTACCACTTGAGCCATGCTCCCAGCCCTTTTTGCTTTAGTTAATTTTTGAATAGGGTCTCACATTTTTCCTCAGGCTGGCCTGGACCTGGATCCTCCTATTAATGCTTCCCACATAGCTGGGATGACAGGCATGTACCATTATACACAGATATATTGGTTAAGATGCGGTCTTGCTAACTGTTTCCCTGGGCTTGACCTCAAACCACTATCCTCCCAATCTCTGTCTCCCAAGTAGCTGGGAGTACAGGCATGAACCACCACACCTGACCCAGGTGTTTTTTTTTTTTTTTCTTTAATGATGCATTATGTGAAGTCCACATACATGCTGAAGTCATAGGCATGAGTCATTTATAGGCACTACCAATTCTTGCTTTACACCACAAAGACTGGGTGTCAAAGAGAGTGGTTATAAATTAAACCTGACACAAAGCTGGTATCTGGCCAGTATCTAATTCTAGTTTGCTTCCTTGTCATTCAGATAAGATCAGAGATGTGATCAATAAATTGAGAAAATTATAACTATTGGAAAGATTATGCATGTTTCTTTCTTGACTCCTATTTTTTTCCAAGGTATCATGGCTATTGTTGGTCCAGTCTCACTATGGTACATATTTCACCTGATCCAGTGACTTAGCAATATAGTTCAGTCCTGCATCCTCCCCCTTGAGCCCATTTCCTGTCTATCAAGATGCTTTTTGTAGGGTTGAGGCTTTAGCCAAGGCAGCCTGTATACAGTGCACAGCACGGTCTTAGGTTGCTCTAAAAACAGTCCTTTTCAGCAGCTGCAGTTCTTGAGCAAGCACATTTTGCTAGCACTAGCCACAATTTGTCTTGGATCAAATTAACGAATGATTCCAAGACTTCCCCAGATCTCTTTGGTGTGGCGTTTTCTACCTGTTTTCTTCCTTCACTGAGCATCACCCCAAACTTCAGACTCTTTCTCTGCCCCCTCCATTTTTGTCTTCTTCCATTTCATCCCTATCCCTTTCTTTCTCTCTCTCTCTTTTCTCTCTACCAGCTCCTTTCACAGAAACTTGCTGTGCCTACAGCTCAGTTAGGTCCTGGGGATTCACTGTTGGATGGGATATACTCTGTGCTTTTCAAATGTGCACCTTTCTGGATGTCACCTTCTGCTGGCCAGACTGTACTTTCCCTGCCTAAAGTGGGTGAATCTGGCCATTTTCTTGTCTCCTCCTCAGCACTCTTTCTGTCTCTTTCTGAACACTATAAACCTGCATTTATATCAGACAGTCTCTAAGGTTACACACTGATGAGAAATAACTGTCAAACAGCATGAAGATATTTAATGATGGTTTAAAAAGGACCTGGGAATAAAGTTGTATGAGAAATTTGTTACATATTTAATTTAGGAAACATTGTTACAGTATCAAGGGAGGAAAGGAAGAAAATATATTGTTCCCCATAAAAATGCAGTAAAAGATAAAGCACAAACAGTCCCTCTGTTATGTTGAAATATTGTCATTCTGTGATTAAATGGAGGCGGCAAGGTGGTTTCTGTTTGGCACTGGTGCCAGAGAGGCGTGGGGGAAAGAATAAAGGCATCAAAGCCATAGGTTTGATCTTTTCTAGAGCTCTAAGGAAATTAAAATGCAAACACAGCACAGTGGCACAGGGATTCTGAGGCTCCTCAGAGGAGGAGTCCAGTACTTGGTGAGCCAGATGGGCCATGAAATGAACTTAAATTTTGGGTCATTTGACACCTCTGTTTTCCTCAGCATGGCAGCACTAACAGGAACCAAGGTCACATCATTTTTTTTTAATGTACAAAACCCAAAACTATGTCTTTTCTATCCTGAGAATCTGAGAAAAGAACCATCTTGTAAATGAGTCAGCCTGAACTGGTCAGCTATTTCAGTCAATTTTTGGCTCTGAGCTTTGACACAGTCTGTTAATAGGGTAGATTGTGCTTGTGTGGAAGGCTTCAGAAAGTGGCAGGCATTTCCTAGTCCATCACTCACTTGAGCTCCTGAACCTAGGATCAATAAATATTCTATTATTGCATTATTTATGGCTAACTACAAACAACTTCTATCATTAAATCTTTGCTTTTAGTTGTCCCTCATTAGCAAGGGATCAATTCCAGATCTCAATCTGGGTCATGCCAAGAATAAAAAAAGAGCAATGTGTGAAAGTGTTTATTCGTATACTTATTTATATTTCATATTAAAATATGTATCATGATAAAATTATCTGTACACTTAGTATTTTCATAGGTTTTAGTTTCAAAAGCCAGCCTGACCTTCATTTTAGATATTATGGTGACATAGGAAAACTCTGGACCTCACTGAGATGAATTTGGGCTCTTATCTTTGTGTCCACATCTCCAATGACTGCTTGTGACATTCTCCCTAGTTTCTTCTGAGTGAATTGATGATGCCTTAGTTTTTCTATAGGTCTTAAAGCTCTGTGAATGGAAGAGAGTCATAGAAAGGGGCCTTTGATGGCATGTGGGGACAGGGTTTAAAAAGCATCCCTTGCTAAAATTCAGAGTTCAAATAAAAGTAGTGACAACCACGGCCATTGCATTAAATCTGAGTGCCCTCTGGAAGATCTGTGCATGCTTAATGATCAACTATTTCTTAATATAGGAGGTGGTTCTGCCTGGGAGAACACAAATTGAGCCAGGACTGGAAGATTGCCTGTGAGCTAGAGATAGCTGACATGTTTTATTTAGCACATGGTGTTATTTTTTTATTTTGTTGTTGTTTTGCTTTAAGTGAGAATTTGAATGTGTTGGATGGACTTGTGCTATAATTTACTACAGTCTCCACCACTTGGCCTCCTTTACTTCTGACCTTCCTACCCTAGAGCTATTTGAGTTGGTAATACCTAGTCTAGATAACTCAGAAGGTAGAACTGGGCAGTCATGTGCGCAACGATTACTGAGCATCTAACATGTGCCGGGCCAATTGGGGACAGTGAAGATACCACTGGACGTGGTCCTCCCTACTAGAGTTCGTATTCTGGTAAGAAACACAGCACAAACATTGTTTTACAAATACTTAAGTAATTACAAATGTGCTAAGAGCTGTGGTGGAGCATGGCAGCATGCTGTGTTTGTGTATTACAGAAGAATCAAATTTAGTCTAGGAGCAAGAAAAGACTTCCCCAAGGAAGAGATTTTTAAACTGAGACATGAAGTAGAAATTTTTCAGTGAAGAGTGTACAAGGAAATGTTGATTGAGAGAGAAAACCCAGTATTTTCAAGGGCAGACCAAGTTTGAAAATGAAGTTTGCCCTAAGCGAGATTAATGTGGATTAGCAAACATGTCTCTATACTTGTTTCTTCAAATCTTGTTAGTAAAGGATCAGGGTGGTAGGGGGAGGACATAAAGAATTACACATTTTCCCCCTGATACTTGCTCCTTGTCCCTTACTCAACCTTCCCATTTAGGTCAGTGAGTGATTCATAGAACCTCTCAGTTACCTGTTTTGGTGACCTTGGAGTTGTCCTATCTCCTTTTCTATCACTTCGTACAATTTGCCAGTCTCCAAATTTCATACCTTCATTTTGTGACATGTCTTTGATTTCTTCCACTTCCTTTCCTTTTTTCTTCTTCTCATCTCTTCTTAAACAGCTTTCCCCTTCTACCATTGGTTTGTCTCTCTGGAGTCTAAGCTGCTGCCTTTGTCCACATGCCCTGCTTTCCTCGCTTAGTTTAAGATGGATCTTCCCAAAGCATTTCCTTACACTGACTGACCTTTTCAATGGCTGTCTGTTCTTCTTTCACCTAAAGCACAAAGACTCAGACTCTTAATCTACTACTGAGGTCCCTCAATCACCTGAGGGCTTATGTCACTTCTTTGCTCCCTATCTGAGTTTTCAGCCTGGCCACAAATGATCTGGTATCAAGAGTGAGTATTTTGAAAGAAAAACAGTAGCTACAGCAGACATTTGGAAGAATTATGTGATTATTTTACCCCAATATCTTAGTATAAAAGTGAATTCTATTTTTTTTAACTGGTACACACTCCTTACACACATATATAGGGTAAATTTTCATTGCACAATTTTTATTTAGCTTACTATGGACCATGGGAGTTTATATTTTCATTCTGGATGCTCTTCTTCAAATATGATATAAACATTTCTATTGAAAAGAATGGATAATGTTCTCTATGTTTGAATCTAAGTGGGTCTATGACTATAACCAAAGTAATGCTATATGACTTTGGATACTATGCCATAAACATAATATGGCTTCTGCCTGGGTTTCTTGCTTTTAGAATCCAGGCACCATGGCACAAAGAAGTAAGGGAGCACACATGGGTAGGTCATGTGTAAGTGTTCTGAGCAGAAGTCCCAGCTGATGTCTCAGTCTGCAACTAGCATCAGCCACCAGACTTGTGAATGAGGAAGCCTATGAAATGCTCCCAACTGACTGAGACCATCCAGAGGAAGGACTGAGATGAGCCCACTCAACCCCTAGAACTGTGAGTAATAATGAAAAAAATAAAGTTTTTGTTTAAGCAACTTAGTTTAGGGATGATTTACTATTACATCAATAGGTAACAAAACTCATGTCTTAAACCAGTAAAACATAGACATTTTAAATTAGAAATTTATCCTAAAAATTTTTAAAGGGCAAAAGAAAAGTTTTGTTACCAATATATAAACATCACTTATTACCTGGAAATAATGGGAAAAGAATCTCAGATAACTGACTTTAGTTTTGTTTTGGTTTTCCTATAACTGCCTATCTGGTCAACTCCTTGAAAACAGGAAATGTTTTAGACATGGCAGAAGTAGTTTCCTTTGCAGTAATTTATCTTTTTAACGGAATGATGTTCAGTTCTATAAATTCTATAAAAATTTGTTTGTGATTTATTTTAACAACTTTTCAAAGGATATTTGAATTATCTCATTTAATCCTTTCAAAATGTCTCATTTTACAGATGAGGTTAGGAGACCTATTCTAAGGTTGTATAGGCAAGCAGTATGTCTTTTTTATACTCAGATCTTCCAGCTTTAATCCTGGAATACCACTCATGCCATCACAGAATCTGCTTACTGATTTTCTTTCTAACAATATTTGCAGAAGCATGCTGGATATTCGTGCATCTGGGGAGGGCTCTTTTTGTTCTATAGACTAGATGGCTTGATTTGTTCTCCAATGCCTTATTGAAGCTATAGAAACCAAAAGCTCATCATAGGAATCAGGAGAAAGCACCCATGGTACCTGCTAGGGGGTTTGCATTTTAGGCTCAGAGATAATGTGTCAGAAGGGCTCAACCCTAAATTTTTCTTGTGAAATAGCCAGATGGTGATTATTTTGATATTTTACCAATGATCTTTGCAAAAGTTGAGAACAGACAGGATAATGCAAAAAGCACCCACTGTGGAATCAGACATCTGCATTTGAAGCATGACTCTGCCACGTACAGATTCTGTGATTTTAAGCCAGCTTGTGACCTTTCAGAGAATCCGTTTCCTTGTCTCTTAAATGGGGAACAGAGTAGCTTCTGCTTCACTGGGGGTGTTGAGAGAAAATAATGAGATGACATATGTAAAATGCTTTCTGTGATGCTGGCTTGTAATAAACACTAAAGAACTAGTATTGCATTACATGCAAAGCAAAAAATCATTTCAATTAAACTTTAAAAAACATAACAGCTTAAATTCACTCAAAACTATCTTGAGATCTTTATTCAATGTTTTTGTGTGACTTTGGGCAAACCACTTCACAGTTCTGGGCCTCATTTAAGATTTAGCTATGAGAGTTCCAAGATTCCCGTCTTCTGGATTTAAAATTCTGACTTTTACACAGTAACTAATATGACATTAAACTGTTTTGGGTTTGTTCATCTTCTGACTGGTTTCTTTATAATTACCACTGATCCATCATAGTTTGTCTTTCAAATTCCAATGACATCCTGCCATTCTGTTATTTGATTTGCTGACAGTTGGAAGATATTTACTCTCTGCAAACATTCCATTAGCAAAGGTCCCAACCTTTACAGTATCACTGCAGTTTTGCTAAGAATCCATAGTTCCTTCATCTTTGTGATATATCACCTAATTGGGCAGTGCATTTGAAAAGATGTCAGAACCCTCTTAAGGCTATGTTGACTTTCACTGGTGAAGACTAGTTTTGTCTGTCAGATAGTGCACATATTATCCTAATTTATTCAGTCATAATTAAATAAAACTAAAATCACAGACGGTATCTGTGATTTATGGAAGTTAGCATTTGCAAAGAACTTCAACATTAATAGTCATATAAATATGACATTATTATTCTCATATACAGATGAGAAACTAAGCCTCAGTTTATAACTTGTCACCTGAAAATAGATAGATAGATAAGTAATTTCAGAGCTGAGTCTCAGAGCTTTGCCTTGGTTCTAGAGATTTCTCATTTTACCATGCAATATGTTTCTGTTAAGGAGATCTGGTACCATCCATATTGTGTGGCTTGAGGAAAAACTGCTAATCAATCTCTAAATATTTTCCTTGATTATAAATGAAAGTGTCAACAAAATGGAAATGGGGATCCATCAATTGCTGAGGTTCAGCTGCTAACGGACCCTCAGTAGCACATTTTACGTCAGAGGCAGAAAAGGGCTGGCAGAGAGTCTTTTGGCCAGAAAGTAGGGCAGATGATCAAGTATTTTCCTCTTACCCCTATAGCAAGTCTTAGTAGAGGCAAAGAAAAGGTTGCACAACTAAGAATTTTTAAAGGGCTGGAAGTCTTGGGAGGGAAGACAGACATAGGATTTTTAGACTCTTGGAATTTTGATCTCAGACTATTGGATTGGAAACTTCGGGCATCTGGGATTGTGAACTCCTTGAATACCTTTGAGCTGAGTTGGCCCTGGGTGGCTTGGTTGTTTGGGGCTACAGAGATTTCTGGTAAGGCAGCCATGTGTGGTTTTGCAACATGGCACAGGTCCACAGATGAAGTTGAATGGAGCATTTGCTTGAGGTACTTTCTGTTCCAGGCAAAGAAAGTGTTCTGGAACAACCCAGTTCCAGTGTATAAGAACTGGCCCCAACGTGCTGTGAGAATGAAAGAGGCAGACAGGTCAAGGATGTCACAGAGCTCAAGTTAATTGGGGAATTTACTGACAAAAATCATGGTTTTGGGAGGCAGCAAGACCAAATGGATCCCCATGATTTTGGTCAGAAAAATGAGACTTATAAAGTGGAAGGCAGCTATGCTCACCACTGTACCACTAACGCCTGCTCAAGGAGGACTTATAAAGTGGTAAGGACAAAAGTGATTCCAACCTGGAAGGTATCTGGCTTATCATAAGCTTATATCAAAAAGTAAGGAATGTATGTACCTTATAGGGTTCAGTTGTAAAGCTTCTCATACTACATTCTTTATGGTTTTGTCTATTTATAGTAAACTAGGAGATTATGAGGGTAAAATTAGCTAGGGTTACTCCAGGACAATCATGGCAGTTACAACTCAAGATCATTGCAGGCATATCAAGATGAATCTGTACCGAGAGAGAGGATGCCGATCAGTTCACCAGGTAGAAAAAGCCAGACTCAAGCAGGTGCTATGTTGAGGAATAGAGCATTTTCTTTATAGGGTCCAACCCTTTGCTGCACCTATAAAAACTTAAATGCGACACGGAGTGCATGGAGCAAGGAATTCCAGCAATGGCTACATTTGTTTATAAAATAAACATGCAGAGAGAATATCAAGTTATAATGATTCAGGCTATATTGATTCATGCATACTGTCTATGGTATAACTGACACAGCATAGCTGTTAAATATCCATTAATAATTTGAAATAATACTCATTTAGCAGATGATCTATAACCTATGATTTCAAATATGGACTGTTTCAAAACTCATCTCAAGAGAATGGGAAGACAAGCCACAGATGTGGAAAAGATGTATCTGTTATATAACATATCTGTTTGTATATGTTACCTAACATATACAAAGAATGCCTAGAAGTCAATAATAAGAAAATGAATGACTTTATTAAAAAATGGGCCAAGACCGGAAGAAACATCTCACTAAAAAGAAGATATACAGATAGCAAATAAGCATCTGAAAAGATGCTCAAAATCATGTTAATAGGGAACTGCAGATCAAAACAACAGTGAGATACCACTACATACCCATTAGGATGGCCAAAATCCACAATGCTGGCAATACCAAATGCTGACCAAATGTGAAGCAACAGGATCTTTCATTCATTTCTGATGTGAATGTGAAATGGTATAGACACTTTGGAAGACAGTTTGAGAATTTCTTACAAAACTAAACATAATTGTATACTATACTCCTTGATATTTATTCAGACAAGTTAGAAAATTAAAGTCCTCACAAAAACATGTACACAAATGTTTATGACAACATTCACTTATAATTGCCCAATATTAAAAGCAACCAAGATGTTTTTCAGCACATAGTGGAATATTATTCATAACTAAAAGAAATGAGCTACCAAGCTATGGAAACATGGAGGAAACTTAACTATACATTACCAAGTGGAAAAAGACAATTTGAAAAGACTACATGCTGTATGACTTCCACATGGCTTATAGTTTATATGACATTTTGGAAAAGTACAAATTTTGGACAGAGTAAAAATATCATGGTTGTAATGAGTTAGAAGAGAGGGCAAGGTGACTCAGCACAGGGAACTTCTAGGCTCATGAAACTATTCTATGATATTATGATATTATGGGGATACATGTCATTTTAGATTTATGAAAACCCATAGAATGTACACCGAGTGAACCCAAATGTTAAAACTATGGGCTTTAAGTGATAATGATGTGTCAATGTAGGTTCAGTGACAAATGTACCGTCCTGAGGTAGGGATACTGATAATGAGAGAGGCTGTGGGGATATGGAGACAGAAGGTAAATGAAAAATCTTTATAGTTTCCACTCAATTTTCCTGTGAGTCTAAAATTGATCTGAGAAATAAAGACTATTTAAAAAACAATATATGAGCAAAAGAAGAGAGAAAAACTATCCCAAAATGTACCAGCCAGTGGTAAGTACCCTTACTTTATAATTCATCTTTCCCAATCATTTAATGGTAGTAGAGGACCTACTATGTATACCTGGCATCGTTCCAGGTACTGTGGACACAGCAGTTAAAATATGATGTGTACTATGTAGTATCAATTTTTAATAGATGTTATGAAAGAATATAAGCAAGGGGGATAGAGAGGATAGATAGGAAAGATGGTTGTATTTTAAATACATGTTTTATTTTATACTTTTTAATTTTTGAAGTACTAGAGATTGAACTCAGGGTCTCATATGTGGCAGGTAAACACTCTACTGTAACCGTGGGCCAAGTGGTTATATTTTAAATAGAGTGTTTAGAGAATGCCCTATTTTGATTTTTGAAGAAAGACCTAAAGGAGGTATTACACAATGAACATTTTTAGGTAAGGCATTTTGGGTAGAAGAAATAGCATTGAGTCAAGTATAGCTTGACTAGAAAGAGAAAAGGGGAAATTGATAGAAGACAGTCATAATGATAAGGATTGTTCAGATAAAATAGGGCATTATAGTCCATTAGGATGACTTGGCTTTTAATTGACATGAGGTAGGAAGTCATTGAGTGGTTTTGAGCAGACCAGTGATGCATTCTGACTTATGTTTTAAAATGATGACTCTGGTTGCTAGAGAATAGAAAATAGAGAGGAAAAACAGGGAGATTAGGCTATTATAATAACTCTGGAGAGCAGCAGTATTGATTTGGATCAGAGTGGTATCAGTGGAAGTAAGATAAGTGGTCAGATTCCACCCATATTGGAAAAAAGAGGGCTGATGGAAATGGAAGCAAGATATAGAAACTAGTGTGGAATCAAGGATGACTCCAATGTTGCTTGCCTTGAGTATCTTGAAGTGTAGAGTTGGAATTAATTAGATTGAGATAGATTTTGGAAGAAGTAACTTTTATGGTATTAAGAACTTGGGAGTTTGCTTTTGGACATGTTATGTTTGAGAGAGTTTCTATCCAGTTCAAGGTTTTGGAGATGGGTGTGAAGTGCAGAAAGGGGGGAGTAATCCTAAAATGTCACCATTAATGGCTATCTTATGAATGCAATCTTCTATTGCCAGTCTTTGGAGCTGCTTATAGTTTTCCTATATTATAGCAGTCTTAATGAATGTTCCTATGCATACATATTAGAATATATCTTTATTTATTTATTTTTAATTGTTTTATTATTCATATGTGCATACAAAGCTTGGGTCATTTCTCCCCCCAGCCCCCACCCCCTCCCTTACCACCCTCTCTGCTCCTCTCCCTCTCCCACCTATCCCCTCAATACCCAACAGAAACTATTTTGCCCTTAACTCTAATTTTGTTGAAGAGAGAGTATAGGCAATAATAGGAAAGAACAAGGGTTTTTGCTGGTTGAGATAAGGATAGCTATACAGGACATTGACTCACATTGATTTCCTGTGCGTGTGTGTTACCTTCTAGGTTAATTCTTTTTGATCTAACCTTTTCTGTAGTTCCTGGTCCCCTTCTCCTATTGGCCTCAGTTGCTCTTAAGGTATCTGCTTTAGTTTCTCTGCATTGAGGGCAACAAATGCTAGCTAATTTTTTAGGTGTCTTACCTATCCTCACCCCTTCCTTGTGTACTCTCGCTTTTATCATGTGATCAAAGTCCAATCCCAATATTGTGTTTGCCCTTGATTTAATGTCCACATATGAGAGAGAATATATGATTTTTGGTCTTTGGGGCCAGGCTAACCTCACTCAGAATGATGTTCTCCAATTCCATCCATTTACCAGCGAATGATAACATTTCGTTCTTCTTCATGGCTGCATAAAATTCCATTGTGTATAGATACCACATTTTCTTAATCCATTCGTCAGTGGTGGGGCATCTTGGCTGTTTCCATAACTTGGCTATTGTGAATAGTGCTGCAATAAACATGGGTGTGCAGGTGCCTCTGGAGTAACCTGTGTCACAGTTTTTTGGGTATATCCCCAAGAGTGGTATTGCTGGATCAAATAGTAGATCAATGTTCAGCTTTTTAAGTAGCCTCCAAATTTTTTTCCAGAGTGGTTGTACTAGCTTACATTCCCACCAACAGTGTAAGAGGGTTCCTTTTTCCCCGCATCCTCACCACACCTGTTGTTGGTGGTGTTGCTAATGATGGCTATTCTAACAGGGGTGAGGTGGAATCTTAGTGTGGTTTTAATTTGCATTTCCTTTATTGCTAGAGATGGTGAGCATTTTTTCATGTGATTTTTGGCCATTAGAATTATTTCTTTTGAGAAAGTTCTGTTTAGTTCACCTGCTCATTTCTTTATTGGTTCATTAGTTTTGGGAGAATTTAGGTTTTTAAGTTCCCTATATATTCTAGTTATCAGTCCTTTGTCTGATGTGTAGCTGGCAAATATTTTCTCCCACTCTATGGGTGTTCTCTTCAGTTTAGAGACCATTTCTTTTGATGAACAGAAGCTTTTTAGTTTTATGAGGTCCCATTTATCTATGCTATCTCTTAGTTGCTGTGCTGCTGGGGTTTCATTGGGAAAGTTCTTACTTATACCTACTAACTCCAGAGTATTTCCTACTCTTTCTTGTATCAACTTTAGAGTTTATGGTCTGATATTAAGATCCTTGATCCATTTTGAGTTAATATTGGTATAGGGTGATATACATGGATCTAGTTTCAGTTTTTTGCTAACCAGTTTTCCCAGCAGTTTTTGTTGAAGAGGCTGCTATTTTACCATATATTTTTAGCTCCTTTGTCAAAGACAAGCTGGTTATAGTTGTGTGGCTTCATATCTGGGTCCTCTATTCTTTTCTACTGGTCTTCATGTCTGTTTTTGTGCCAGTACCGTGCTGTTTTTATCGTTACTGCTTTGTAATATAATTTGAAGTCAGGTATCATGATACCTCCAGCATTGTTCTTTTGACCGAGTATTGCCTTGGCTATTCGTGGCCTCTTGTGTTTCCATATAAATTTAAAGGTAGATTTTTCAATCTCTTTAATGAAAGTCAATGGAATTTTGATAGGAATTGCAGTAAACATGTAGATTACTTTTGGGAGTGTAGACATTTTTACTATGTTGATTCTACCAATCCATGAGCATGGGAGATCTCTTCACTTTCTATAGTCTTCCTCAATCTCTTTCTTTAGAAGTTTATAGTTTTCCTTGTGGAGGTCATTCACATCCTTTGTTAGGTTTACACCTAGGTATTTGATTTTTTTTGAAGCTATTGTAAATGGAATTATTTTCATACATTCTTTTTCAGTTTGCTCATTGTTAGTGTATAGAAATGCTAATGTTTTTTCTATGTTGATTTTATATCCTGCTACCTTGCTATAGCTATTGATGATGTCTAGAAGCTTCTGAGTTGAGTTTTTTGGGTCTTTAAGGTATAGGATCATGTCATCAGCAAATAGGGATATTTTGACAGTTTCTTTACCTATTTGTATTCCTTTTATTCCTTCTTCTTGCCTAATTGCTCTGGCTAGGAATTCCAGTACTATGTTGAATAGGAGTGGAGATAGTGGGCATCCTTGTCTGGGTCCTGATTTTAGAGGAAATGGTTTCAGTTTTTCTCCGTTAAGTATAATGCTGGCTGTAGGTTTGTCATATATAGCTTTTATAATGTTGAGGTACTTTCCTTCTATTCCTGGTTATCTTAGAGCTTTTATCATGAAGTGGTGTTTGATCTTATCAAAGGCTTTTTCTGCATCTGTTGAGATGATCAAGTAGTTTTTGTCTTTGCTTCTGTTAATGTGGTTTATTACATTTATTGATTTTCGTATGTTGAACCACCCCTGCATCCCTGGGATGAAGCCTACTTGGTCGTGGTGAACAATCTTTTTGATGTGTTGTTGAATTCGGTTTGCCATTATTTTGTTGAGGATTTTTGCGTCAATGTTCGTTAAGGAGATTGGCCTATAGTTCTCTTTTTTGGAGGTGTCTTTGCCTGGTTTTGGAATAAGTATAATCCTGGCTTCATAAAATGTGTTAGGCAGTTTTCCTTCCCTTTCTATTTCATGGAACAGTTTAAGGAGGGTTGGTATCAGTTCTTCTTTAAAGGTCTGATAGAATTCAGCAGAGAATCCATCAAGGTCCTGGACTTTTCTTTTTGGGGAGACTCTTGATTGCTGCTTCAATTTCATTTTGTGTTATAGATCTATTCAGGTGATTAATTTCCTCTTGGTTCAGTTTTGGATGATCATATGTGTCTAGAAATTTGTCCATTTCTTTAAGATTTTCAAATTTATTTGAATATAGGTTCTCACAGTAGTCTCTGATGATTTCCTGGACTTCCATGGTGTTTGTTGTTATCTCCCCTTTTGTATTCCTGATTCTACTAATTTGGGTTTTTTTCTCTCCTCATTTTAGTCAGGTTTGCCAGGGGTCTGTCAATCTTGTTTATTTTTTCAAAGAACCAACTTTTTGTTTCATTAATTCTTTGTATGTGTTTTTTTGGTTTCTATTTCATTGGTTTCAGCTCTTTATTTCTCTCCTTCAATTTGTTTTGGGATTTGCTTGTTCTTGTTTTTCTAGTTTGATATGTATCATTAGGTCATTGATTTGGGATCTTTCAGTCTTTTAATTATATGCACTCATGGCTATAAACGTTTCTCTCAGGACTGCCTTTGCTGTGTCCCATAGGTTCCGGTAGGTTGTGTTTTCATTTTCATTGACTTCCAGGAACTTTTTAATTTCCTCTTCCATTTCATCAATGATCCATTGTTCATTAAGTATTGAGTTATTTAGTTTCCAGCTGTTTGCATGTTTTTTGTCTTTACTTTTGTTGTTGAGTTCTACTTTTACTGCATTGTGATCAGATAGTATGCACGGTATAATTTCTGTTTTCTTATATTTGCTGAGGCTTGCTTTGTGCCCTAGGATATGATCTATTTTGGAGAAGGTTCCATGGGCTGCTGAGAAAAATGTATATTGTGTAGAAGTTGGGTGAAATGTTCTGTAGACATCAACTAGGTCCATTTGATTTATTGTATGTTTTAGATCTTGGATTTCTTTATAGATTTTTTATTTGGATGACCTATCTATTGATGATAATGGGGTGTTAAAGTCACCCACAACCACTGTGTTGGTGTTAATGTATGCTTTTAGGTCTTTCAGGGTATGTTTGATGAAATTGGGTACGTTGACATTGGGTGCATACAGATTGATGATTATTATTTCCTTTTGGTCTATTTCCCCTTTTATTAGTATGGAATGTCCTTCTTTATCTCGTTTGATCAATGTAGGTTTGAAGTCTACTTTGTCAGAGATAAGTATTGCTACTCCTACCTGTTTTCGGGGGCCATTGGCTTGGTAAATCTTCTTCCAGCCTTTCATCCTAAGCCTATGCTTATTTCTGTCAGTGAGATGAGTCTTCTGTAAGCAACAAATTCTTGGATCTTCCTTTTTAATTCATTTCGTCACGTGGTGCCTTTTGATGGGTGAATTAAGTCCATTAACATTAAGCTTTAGTACTGATAGGTATGTGGTGATTCCTGTCATTTAGTTGTCTTAGTTGTTTGAAGGTTTGATTGTGTGTATCTAAGTTGAGGTTACTCTCTACTTTCTTGCCTTTTCTTTTCCTGTGGTTTGGTGCTGCCTGTCTTTTCATGGTTAAGTTGGGTTTCACTTTCTGTGTGCAGAATCCCTTGAAGAATCTTCTGTAGTGGTGGCTTTGTGGTCACATATTGTTTTAGTTTCTGCTTATCATGGAAGACTTTTATTGCTCCATCTATTTTGAATGATAGTTTTGCTGGGTAGAGTATCCTGGGGTTGAAGTTGTTTTCATTCAGTGTCTGGAAGATCTCACCCCATGCTCTTCTTGCTTTTAATGTTTCTGTTGAGAAGTCTGTTGTGATTTTGATGGGTTTACCTTTGTATGTTATTTGTTTTTTCTCTCTTACAGTCTTCAATATTCTTTCCCTAGTTTCTGAACTTGTTGTTTTAATGATGATATGTCGTGGGGTAGTTCTATTTTGATGTGGTCTGTTTGGTGTCCTGGAGGCCCCTTGCACCTGTATGGGAATATCTTCCTCTAGATTTGGGAAATTTTCCGTTATTATTTTGTTGAATATATTACGCATTCCCTTTGCTTGCACCTCTTCTCCTTCTTCGATGACCATGATTCTCAAGTTTGGTCTTTTTATGGAGTCAGTGAGTTCTTGCATTTTCTTTTCATAGGTCTTAAGTTGTTTAATTAATAATTCTTTGGTTTTTCCTTTTATTACCATTTCATCTTCAAGTTCTGTGATTTTGTCTTCTGTTTGTTCTATTCTGCTGGATTGGCCTTCCGTTTTGTTTTGCAGTTCTGTTTCATTCTTTTTTCTGAGGTTTTCCATATCCTTGGTGGTTTCCTCTTTAATGTTGTCTATTTTTGACCTGAGCTCATTTATCTGTTTATTAATCGTGTTCTCTGTTTCACTTTGGTGTTTATACAGTGCTTCTATGGTTTCCTTTATTTCTTCTTTTGCTTTTTCAAATTCTCTATTTTTGTTGTCTTGGAATTTCTTAATTGTCTCCTGTATATTTTGGTTGACCATATCCAGTATCATCTCTATAAGATTCTCATTGAGTACCTGTAGTTTGTCTTCTTTTAGATTATTCTTGTGGGCTTCATTGGGTCCTTTGGTGTAGTTTATCTTCATTTTGTTGGAGTCTGGATCTGAGTATTTGTTTTCTTCATTTCCCTCTGATTTCTGTACTGATTTTTTGCTGTGGGGAAACTGGTTTCCCTGTTTTTTTTGTCTTCCCGTCATTGTCCTTGGTGTTGTTACTGTCCTTGTACTGTGTGCAATTAAGTATTTTCTAGCTTGTAATAATAACAATGGTAATATTTAGAATGGAAGGGTGAGAGATATCTTTATTTTTTAAAGAAAACTTTTATATATATGGAATGATTTGGAATTTTTCTTTGCATTGTGTCAACTTTCTGTCCAGAAATGATATGGCAAGAGTTCTATAAGAAAATGCTATTTCTTTGCACTTTCCCTGAACTAGGTTCTATCAATCTTTGTAATCTGTGCCAATCTGATAGATGAAAATTATTTCATTCTTTCACTGTAGAATTTTTTTATGAGTAATGCAGTTCAGTAACTTGTTTGTTGTCCATTTGTACAAGATGATCTCTTTTGCTTCTTAGCTATAGCCAAGCTAGAGGTTAAAATGATCACAGAGCATTTTCTGCCTCTCTTCTGTATCAGTGCAGCCCAACGGCTCCCATTGTAATAACTAAGATCAGATTCAAAGACTGTCTTCACCTTTGTTTCTCTAGTAAATATGAGTCACCTTGGTTTTTGGGAGACCTCTTCTTGCAAGTTTTCTGTTTACCAACCTCACCAACTAAACAGTGTATTAAAATGTAAGATGAAATCTCTGCTAATGTTCTGCCCCAATTCTAAGTTTGTAAGTTACAATTCTTTGAGTTAAACTCAAGCAAAGATTAGTCAGCACTAACATATTGCAATTCTTATAATTCTTTCTCATTCCATTTTAGAAACTGTCTGCTATATTATCCTATAATTAACAGCTGAAGTTCATTTTTGAAAAAGTTAATGCCAGATTTTTTTATAAACCATATTTAGAAGTTGGAAAATTATTTAAGCTATGTTTTTGACTAAATGGTTTAGGCTTTGGCAAAGCCAAAGTCATTTTGTGCCAAGCCTCTCCACCTTTATTTTCTAACCCATGTACATTTAAAAAGAAATCTAATCTGTCTGATTCCTTTACCCTTAAATTGTCAAATGCAGTTTATTAAGACATGCTTGATGTTGAAAAGAATTTGGGGCTTTCCCTTTTTTATGCAACTAGGAATTCTCATTTTGTTAACTGTAAATAGAACTTAACCTCAAGATAATAAAATCCAATCTGAAAATTTCACAATCATGAGCTAAGGCTCATGTCTTTTTATGGTTATTATTTTTATTTGACTTTCAATTTTTATTAGAAAAAGAAAAAAGTAAAACTTTTATAGAAAATGTACTGACTATACCTTAAGCCATATTGACTAACTCAAAATTAAAACAAGAGTCCTTTTGGACCTGATTTTTCAAGAGGTTTCTAAGAGAACTGAAGTAAAATTATATTCTTAGCATTTTGAAGAGGACTAATCCAAAATGCTGGCTGACATTTTTCTTTTAGTACATACTAACTCTGTCTGACTAATCTAGCCTTTGTCATGTGTTTGTAAATAGGCATGATGAGTAAGCAAGTTTTCATAAATTTCATTGCTTCAAGTCATTGGTAAGCCTAATATGCATTTAGAATCATGAGTTATTTAAAAAATCTAATTATTATTTGGTTATTTGATTGTTTCTTTATAACTTTATGCTTAAAGAGTCACTTTGTAAGAGAAGAATGTTCATTTACCAAAAGGAAAATAGGAATGATCAGAAAGAAAAATCATACCACCAAGAACTAGATGCCTTAGATATCACTTAGTTTTCTATTTTTATCTTTGTTTAATTAACAAAAATATAATACTACAGGAATAGTAGTTTGAAAGCAACATTAAACATTTTTTTACTTAATTTTTGGTTTCAAGATGGCAAACTAAACACATTTTGTAGTCTGTCTCTTCAATCCAAATATTCAGGAATAACAGGAAAGATTTTTTATTCATTTGCTTTCATGATTAAATATGTAGTTTATTCCCCCAGACAACTATTGTTCTATCACAAAATGGGAAAAATCCCAAGAGAAAAAAGACATCATAATCTAGGGAGGGAAGTGCCAAACAAAGAGAAAAGAATACAGGAATGTTCCATGCCTGTTTGTGGAAGCAAAAGGCAGGAGGAGACCCAGGTAGGGCCAGAAATGAGATTGGCTTCCTCTGGATGGGAGCAAGGAGTGCAAGACTGGGTAACAGAGACAAGGCTGTGCTCCTCCTGGTTGGTGATAATCTGGAAAGAAAGAAGCCCTTAAGCCCAGAAGAGGATCCACATGGCCCAATGGCACATCTGTCTTTCTCCTCCTGCCCTTACTAACACACACTCCTAATCTTGTGCTATGCAAGTTTGCAGTCTCTTGAGCCCCTCCCTAAGACAAAGTTGCTGAACAGATGTAGAAGATGATTAGATTAAAAAGAGACAGCAATAACAAAATATAGTGGATCTAATTAATTAAATGTCTATGGAGACATGTAAGGGGTAATGTAACAATGTAAAACAAGAGTAGACAGTTATGAAAAAACTAGAAATCCTGGAAATAAAAACTATAATTAAAAAAAAATTAATAGCTATAAGAAATATTTGCTCATTGTAGAAAGATGAGAAATTACTGAAAGTTATTAAAACCATTGGAAATATCACCCATAAATCTACCACTGAGATTACTGCTATTATTATGTAAGCCTATTTCATTGTGGTCATTTATTCTTTATTTTTAAAATACAGTTCTTATTGTACTAAATATACATTCCTAATTGAATTCATTTTTCCAGGATAGTTTAGGAGAGTGGTGCAATTAGACACGTTTCTCACTAATTAATATATATTTGTCTATTGATTTTTCATAGAACTTTTTGGAACACTGTATTATAATGTCTTACTTTAATAAAAACTCCAAACATAGGGCTAGTGCTTAGCCTTTTAACATTCTGCTGTCTTCTGTACATTGTCTCTTTCAGCACTAAGTTTGCTAAAGATGAAGGCACACACTTTCCCTTTAAGTATAGAGTGTCACTTTCATGCTTAACATTTATGACTCATAATTCCTCTTCTAAAAGATCCACTATTACTAGAAACTTGAGTTCCTGGGTTAATAATCCTACATTTTAATGAGCTGTAGGTAATTATACTTTAAAGTCCCAAACTTCTTTTCAAAAATTGTAAATTGAGGTTCTTCTTTAATAACTTTGTAATTTTAATTTCATGTTGAAGAGCAATGGAAATTTGCACATTAGAGCACAACTGTAATTTTAGAGGGAAAAATCAGTAATAGACTATGTAATTTTAATTCAGGTCACTTCTACACAGGATAGTCAAAATATACTGAGAAAAACGTTCTTCAGAACCTAAAGAATTAATCTATGACTCACTTTGAAAAAATAGCACACAAATAGTAAGACCTGTGGAGCAGTTGGTGTTCTGCCTTCTAAAAACTCTGTAGTATTTTCCTGAATCTTGAGATTTATTAGCAGATAAGGTTTCTAGTCATGTTAAATTGTGATGATGTTCTCAGGAAAATTTAATTTTTCAGTTTGGTTTATTTTGAGGCCAGGCAGTAGAATGCCTCCATGTTTCCCTCCCCAAATGTCTGAACACCTGGTCTTGGAACGAGTGGAGCACTGGAGTGAGGCAGTCTTGGGACAAACTCAGTAGAGCTGGAATGATACTGTTATATAGTCTTTTCTCCTTTTATTGAATATGGGATTATACTCAACTCAAGGCAGGAATTCAGGCTTGGAAGATCTTCCATTTCTCACTTAACTGTCATCACAATATTTTACAGATGACTTGGTAGGTAAGAGCAAGTTTGTGAGGTCATGATCCACATGTTGACTTGTGGCTTTGAAATTGTTGGTGTAACCTGGATTATTTTACCTCAGTTTTCATCTTTGTAAAATAGAAATCATAATAGCACCTTCCCTGCATAGCTATTATTAAAAAATATAATCTATGTAAAATATTTAGTAGCTCTAAATGTCTGATAACAGTACTTTCTCTGCTTAGAAATACTTGTTGATGTGTTGGAAACTTCATTTTCTCCCTGGGTTTATGCTCCTCAAGGTGGAGCATGTCTCAGAAGCAGAAGCTGTTCTGTTCTGGCTCAATGCTGAGGCTCTTGTACTTTTCACCAGTAGGAGACCAGTTGGCACATGAGAAATATCTGGGGAAGCCTGTTTTCAACCAGTTAGGTAACTGATAGTGTTTTCACTAATCTCTGCAATTCAGCTTTGATAAAGATCAGTTTCATAGAAAGGAGGCCTTGCTTTTTTTTTATGAAGCAGTTTATCTCTGTAAACAGTTTGCCAAAAACACTTCACTTTTTGAGGTCGAATTCTAAAAGACATATGTATTTTGCTATTTTCTCCTCAAAGCATTTCCCTTATTTCCTTGAGCAACCTCACTATCGGTTCACAGATTATTTACCTTTTTTTGGAGAGTTTTTTTTTTGGGAGGGGTGAGGGGGGAAGTGATTTACTTTATAGAGAAATTAACTAAAGCAAAAACAATATTCTACTTTGGCAGAACTGAATTTATTAATTAGCTTTTTGATTAAAACTATTTTTTATCTCTACTTTTATGTATATGAGACCTAAAGCATAACAACTATAGCTTGTGGCTTTCTTTAGAAACAAAAACTTAACAAAATAAAACATCAACACAAAAATCAAAGTTTACTTTATCCTGATCTCTCTGATGTGTTCACTGTGTGAATCACACTGGATAGGCTGAAACTCTTAAGAGAAATTTTTTTTTTAGATTTTCATTAATAATGAAAAATCACCCCTTCTTATTTTCCTGTTCCTAATTGTTCTATGTTAATTAGGTCATTTAAAAAGCTATTCTCACAGGATTCTAGGGAAAGTAAAAACATGAGAGTTTATGTGAACTTTAATTAGACATATGGAAAAACACCTCAGCATTTTAAAAAGGAAAATATACTTAAGAAACAAACACAAAATTTCTTCTAAGCTTACTCATGTTGACCCACTAAATAATGTCAATAGAAAGTCAAAACTCAAACCACTGGAAAATTGGGTTTGTGCCACTAGAAAATTGCTGCAACCCCAAATTGTCAAGCAAGCAACTAATAGCAAAATCCATGCTTCAAATGAAATTATACCATAATAATAGTAATAATTACTTGTTTTTATTATAATGCAACCTGAATTTCTCCAGGCCTTAACAGTCTATGGATATAAATGAGGTCACCTTATTAGTCATTATTCAAATTATTCTGGCTCATTGCCTCCACCTGTGTAATAGGGTTCTCAGAAAAGTCTTGCAGTTATTTCTGCCAATCCCTAGCTGTGCTCAACAAGTTTTTCCTTGTTATGTCCTGCTGCTATTCTGTTGTTAGTGATTCTCTATGGGCTGTTGTCCCTTCCACTGTCTCTTTCTCCTGCTGCCCTCCTGGATACTGTGGGTTGCCTCTACTGTTCCAGCAGTTCTCATTTCTAAGACACTGAGCCAACACTGTGGCCAAGGTCCCTGCTATTCAATGGTGAAGTGCAGGGAGAAGAATGGCTTTTCCCTCATTGTAAGCGAGGTTCACATGGCTCTGCTATGGTGCAGCTCTTCCATAGGACTTTATTGTTCTTTGTGGGATGCAGCAAGAGTCTGAGGAGGCAGGGTCAGGAAGGAAATCCAAGTAACATATGTCTTCAAAGATTTTCTGGACTTTTTTCTAAGTCAAGTTCTTCTGTACTTGGTTCTCATGTGTATTGAATTTTGAACAAGTCTACTGTACCACTTTTTCTAACTATGGTAACAGTCACCATAATAGATAACAAATTGAGCTCATAGGATGTGTCAGGGACTGTTATATAGTTCACCTAGTTCTTACAATTTATGAGCAAGTAATTATTATTCTTCCCTTTTCAAATGAGGAAAAGCAAGGCTCAAAATATTTAGGTAAAGAATTTACCAACAGCTGTTAAACTAAATGAATTGTAGAAATAAAGAAACAGGGTAGCCAGGCACCAGTAACTCAAACCTATAATCCTAGTTACTCAGGAGGCAGAGGTGATCAGAAGGATCACACTTCAAAGCCAGCTCATGCAAGTAGTTCATGAGACCCAATCTCAAAAATACCCAACACAAAAAAGAACTGGCAGAGTGGTTCAAGTAGTAGAGCACCTGCCTATCAAGTGTAGGGCCCCGAGTTCAAACCCCAGTACCGCCCAAAAGAAAAAAAAAAAAAAAGAAACAGGATAATAAATAATTTCCTAAAGTTTCTTAGCTAGAAAATGAGAGACATAATTTGAATTCATGTATGGTATGATTTTAGAGCCCTCAGTTGTATGTGAAGTTCTCACAGAAAATTACCTTTGTTGTCTTTGTGTGTGCTTGGGGATTGGATTTTGTTTTCAAGTGTTTAATGTTCTGAGTTCAACTCTTAATACAGCAATTCATTCCTAGATGTTCTTGGACAAGTCATTCCAGTGTTAACAAACTTCAGTTTCTTTATCTGCACAATGGGAATGATAATAACAGAACCTATAAAACAGGGCTGTTGTGAAGATCAAGTGAGATCATGTCATAATTCTGACACAAATGATGAGTCTGAGTTAACTGATACTGGTATTATTAACAAAATTAGAGACTGAGTAACATAGTGCTGAGGGAATTTGACTCTAAATATTATCCAGGAAAAAAAATCAAACTATTCTGCAGATGTTTAAATAAATTTCAAATAATGAAAACCAAACAAACAGTTTGATTTCCATATAGAGAAAGCAATTCTGTACAGCTAAAGAATGGAAATTCTCTTCAAACGTTAGGGTTGAGACTGCAGGTCTGTGACCCTGCCTGCAGCAGAGAGACTGCTCAACTGATAGTTGTAAATAGATTGTGATCCTCCTGGATGAGGAGGTCATGAGCTGAAAAGAGGACTTTGTAGATAAAATTTTAGCTAAATGAGGAGAGGCAACATATCTCCTGTATCTCAGGAGGGGAATTTCAGCAATTCAAGGCTTTTTGATATTTGAGTAGGCTTGGAAAAATTTCCTACATTACTATGAATACCAACCAGACATGAATCTAGAGATCTAGAGTTCATCTTTAATCATTTGTGTAAATAAAATTGGTAGAGACTTCAGTATTTATGAAACTATAAACACAGAAAGAGAAGATTCTATAAGAGTGTGTAAAATTATGTAGTTATCATTACCAAAATATTACAATAAACATCAATCTATAAAATCTTAATGGGTCTAACTCAAGTAATTCAGTGTTTTCTCCACATGAAATCTTGACTTTGGTCTGGCTCGCAACCACTGCTTACCACATTCTGTTCCTTTTACCAAGCATGTTTTCTGTTCCCTGTAACTGTTCACCAAACCAAAGCTTATAAATCTTTCAAAGCTCAGTTCAAGTAACTTTGATTACTTTAAGCATTGTGGGAAGTAGGAAAAATGTAAACTGTGAAGGAAGACTTGTCTTGGTTCAAACCCTGGCTTTCCCATTTACTAATGACCTCACTTAACCTCTCTTAGTCTCAGTTTTCTCATCTTTGGAATGATAGTACTTCACAGAACTTTGCCATTATGAAAGATGATACTAGTAACTTTTTATTATAGGTTTCTTGTTGCTCTAAGCTCTTATTTTGCCTTTATTTATAAATATGTAGTTAAGACCTAGGCTTCCAATTCTGGTCATGATGGACAAAAAGATTTTAGACTTAGCCTCCAAATATGATAAAACTAGTAAAACTGTATGAAGCAAGTATTTTTGTTCTTTGAACAAAATATGACATAGGACTATGATCCCCAATAGGAAAAATACACATGAAGTGAGCTCTTTATCGTTCAGGATTTTTCATGGGTACACTTTTACAAGTGAAGTCTCAGGCTGTAACACCCAGGGAAGGCAATAGTCTTGTGAGATAGAGAAAAACAAAGAGTATAGTTTTGAATTTATCTTGTGGAGTAGGTAAGAAGATGAGAGAATGTTCCAGAGAAAGAGCTCCAGATTTCTGCATCAGGACTGGCTTGAGTGTTTGGTTGAATTAGCAAGATGTGTGCATATAAAGCAAACTTCTATGAGGTCTGGCAGACAATCACTACTGAGACGCTTGAGCTGAACATGGTGATCCTAAAGATTTCACTGTGCCAGGTGACTTCGAAGTCCAACTAGCCAGAGTGAAATTTGGGGATTCACTGAGACTGCAGAAAGGCCATACCTTAGAAACAGTAAGGGCAACTCTGGACCCGACCTGTCAAAATCGAGAATTAAGTGTCAACAGGATCAAGACTACTCACCAGTAAATAAGTTGACTACTAGCAAAAAACTTAAAAATCTTTAAAGAAGATAATAAAAATCTGGAATCTCAACAAAATATGAATAAACAAGAAAATATCATATATAACCAGGAGAAAAGCAGTCAATGAAAAACGATGTAGAGATATTATAGATATTGGCATTAGCTGACAATAATCTGACATAAATATTTTAAATTTGTTCAAGAATTTAAAAGAAAAGAAAAATAGACTAAGCGAACTGATTTGGTATCCAGGCAAAGAAATGAAAGACATTTTTAAAAAGTGGAAATTCTAGAGCTGAAAAGTGAAAATCAGAAAGAATAACATTTGGATGTAATTAATAGCAGATTGGAAATTGGAAAAGGAGAAAGAAAATACTGAACTTGAAGTGTAAATATGTCCAAACTGAATCATGGAAAATAAAAGATGATTCAACATAAATAAACAGGTCCTCCGTGATTTTTGGGATAATATCATCTGGTCTAGCATATATGCAATTGGGGTATAGATACTAGAAATTAAAGCAGAAGAAAATGAAGAAATAATGGCAAAAATTGACCATATTAGATGAAAAAAAGAAAAAGAAAAACTAAAAAATCCAGGAAGGTCAAAAAATTCCAGGAGGCTAAGCACTAAAAATACATCTTGACAATTCATAATTGAATTGATGAAAACCAAATGTAAGGAAGAAATTTTAAAAGCAGACAGGGAAAAAAGAGAATGCTTTCTGCCAGGCAATGATGAAATTTAGCATGGATCTCTCATCAAAATGAAACAACTAAAAGACAGCGGGGCAATATTTCCAAGGAATTCTATCAGCCTAGAGTCTATGTGCAATTAAATGTTCTTTGAAATTAAAGGTGAAATAAAAACATTCATTATCAGACAAACAAATGTGGAGAGCATTTACCACAAACAGTTCTATAGTATAAAAAAATTAAACAAAATTCTTTAGAATGAGGGGTAATGATAACAGAAATTGAGATTGTACAAAAGAATAATGAGCACTGGAAATACTGAAGACCTAGAAAGTAAAAATACATTGTTTTGCAGTTAAAATGACAACTACTATTAAAACAAATAAGCAAACCAAATGCAATGTAATATGGTTTTTACAACATAGGTAGGAATAAAATATATGGCACCAACCACAGAAGGTGGAAAACAGAATGGAAACACACTATTGTAAGGTTCCTTTTTATTGTTATATTGTTATTGTTGTATTGGGGGTACATTGTGGCATTTATAAAAGTTCTCACAATGTAGCATAGTTGAATTCACCCCCTCCATCATTCTCCTTTAGCCTCTCTCCCTCCATTTCTGGGATAGTTTTAACAGGTCTCACTTTTTCATTTTCATACAGGAGTACATAATATTTCCACTATGTTCACCTTCCTACACTCTGTCCTTATATCCTCCCCCCCACAAAGTTTTTATAATGTCTGAGGAGGTTTTGTAACAATTCAAGATAGATTAAGTCAATGATGCATATTGTGATTCATACAGAAAGTACTGAAGTCACATAAATTAGAAATAAATGGAAGTACAAAATATTAAATATATCTAATAGAAGGCAGGAAAGAAAACAATGTACAAGTGGAACAAACAGGAAGAAAAAAGACTGAAACTCAATTATGTTTACATAAATTTAATTGAAGCAAATATTATAATTTAATGGCAGAGTGTGTCAGACTGATTAAAAAAACATGTCCCAAGCTGGGTGTGGTTCAGGCCTGCAATCCCAGCTACTCAGGAGCAGATGTAGGAGGATCATGAGTTTGAGGACAGCCCAGGAAAAGTTAAGTAGCACCCATCCAAAAAACAATATTAAAAAACCAAAAGGGCTAACAATCTTTAAGTCTTTATTCAACTAATAACAAAATGTTGAAATATATAAGTAAAAAAATGGACAGAATTAAATGAAGCAATAAATAAATCCACAAATGGACTTCCAGATTTTATTGGTACTCTTTTAGTAATTGCTACAAGTATACAAAAATTGTAAGAATACAGATGATTTAAACATTATTAATTAAATTAATATAACTAATATTTAAGGAAACTGTATTCAACATCTGCCAAGTAAATATTATTCTCAGCAAACATAAAATAGTCACAAGATGAAACTGGGTAGGTAGGTCATAAGGTAAGTCATAAATTTAAAAATTACCACAGTGGAATGAAATTAGAAATCAGTGAGAAAAAAACTTAAAAAATTTTCCAAACATTTCTAAATTGAGAAACACATTGAAATAACTGATTTATCAAAAGAAATATCACAAAAACATAAATTATAGATTTAAGGTTTAAGATTACATGCCATTGCAATAAAAATTTTAGCAGCCCCTCTCATTTTTTGTTAGAAACTGACAATCTGATTTAAAAATTTATATAGACTTAAAACATCCCAAATAATTTTTATAAAGAACCACACTGCCTCATTTTCACTATTTCATTTCAAACTTGGTATAAAGTCACATTTCTAACATCTTTATTCCTAATAGCCCACAATAATAACCCACAACATCCAGCAACAGAAGGATGGCTCAACAAATATGGTATATCCATGTATGGAGTATTAGCCATTGATAAAAAGAACTACTAGTAAAGGCAAAAACATAAATGAATCTCAAAGACATAGCAATGAGAAAAATGTGAGACACAAAGAGTACATGCTACATGATTCCACTTACATGAAGTTCTAGAACAGATAAAAAAAACTTAAAAGGATAAAAATCACAATGCTTGCCTCTTGTATGTGTGTGTGAAGGTAAGGATTGATTGGGATGACCCTGGATGGGTAATCTTGCTAAAAATGTGGCTTTTATTTAAGTGTATGTCTTTGTCAAATTCATCTTATGTAAATTATATCTCAAGAAAAAGTTCATTTTTAATTTGGACAAATGGACAGTATACTGTGCTCTCATATGTTTAAAAACAAATCTTGCGTTGCTTTTTAAGTACATGCATTTTAAAAGCACACAGACTAGCACTGAAATGTTTCGTAGGTATTCAAGGCATGTGTCAGCCATGTGTCTATATTTCAACAAAGCTGGGCTTACAGCACATAGTTGCAAAGTAAATACTTGTTGATTAATGAGGAATTAAAACAAGCCGTTGTATTTATATCGTGTACAATTCTATTAGAAATGTGGGTTAATGAGAGAGGAGGGGTAGAGGTAGCAGTTTTAAACAAGTTACTGAGAACTTTACAAATTTAGAGAAATAAAAGTGGAAAGGGAAAATGTTACTCTTTTTATTAGGTGGCAAGAATAATATTTTTGAATAGGAACATGTCTTACACAGTCAAATTTTTCTGTGCCTAATATCACCTGGCACATAACAGAATTTTAGTGTTTATTTGGGGACTTGAGATCCCAGCTTTCTATGGCACTCCCTCTTTTAGCAAGATCAAATTTTACACTTTAATTATTTTTGTGTCTCAGAGCAAGTTACTTAGAACATAATTGACCCCCAAAGAGCAGACCAAGGTTTGAAGTAGGGAGATTTAAATTACAATATTGCTAAGAAAACACTTTTGCATGATTTGATTTTTCAATTCAAGGAATGTGTTGTAGCTTTTTTTTTTTTTATAAGCCTTGAAGGAAGGCATTAGGACCAGTTTTCACTCAACAGGCTTGATGTTTCTCCCTTTCCTAGTGTGAATATGGTGTGGAAGAAGGAAGAGGATTACCCAGGTTCATTCAGGGACTGGTTGGGAACGAGAGGGGTTAGCATGGTTTGACATATTTCCAATTTTCTCATCCACTCAATACTCATTTATTGGGGAGTGAGCACAAGACAATGTACTCAGTGCCTGGTTCATAACTGCACAAAGGAAAGTTAGCATCCTCTAGGTGATCACAGCCCAGTGGAAAAGCAAGGTGACTAGCTGGACAGATGATTGTAACCATACTCAATCCTATTACTTTTCATGAATTAATTTCTATAATAATATCAGCATCTATAGATCATCTGTCTGTTTCTTTATAGTATTTCACTTATACCCTCAAGGCAAGCATTATTCTCATTTCAGAGTAGTGGAAACCGAGGCAGAGGATAGGCCACAGACCTAGCAAGAGTGTCATCAGGATTTGAAATCCTTCTGTGTCACTTTCTGGGCCATAAAATTTCAACCAGAACCCAGTGCTATCCAAGATGGACTTCGGCCGCACTTTTCTGTCTGTAACACAAATGTGTAACTCTGGAACCATGTTCAAGGTCAAGAATGTCAAAGGAGCTTGGGCCTTGCTTTGGTAATTTTTATTTTACATTCTTTTATACTCAAATAGATACACGCAGAAGGGGAAAACTCAGATTTGTTTCATGTTTACCCACGTTTCTATTTAAAATGTCCGCGACGGTGACTGGGAGTGGGAGTAGCACACATGGGTTTATTTTGCACATAATGTCACAAACTGACTCCCTGTTCCTCTGGGAGCCTCTGCTGCTCTTTGAAGCTGTCTCCTCATGGAGTCATGCAAGAGTTTTCCTTGTCTTAACCCCATTTCCGTGGCAATTAGAGTAGATGAGTGGCTTGGGCACTAAGAGCCTTGCGTGCCATTCAGTGTTGTAAACATGTAAACATGTGTTAGCGCTCTACTGTGTCAGACACTAGGCAGCCTGCTGGGAAGGCTGTGGTCCTTTGGTCTCCTGCTATCTTTATTCTGCCATCTATGAGGTGGGTGAATGTGGGGATGTTATGGTCTCACTGAATCTTGGCCAGCTCACATGCGCTGTCTGCTATGAGTATGAAATGAAGTGATTGATATATGAAAAAGCCTGCCCTAATTCCTCTGCAGATTTGACTTCCTTTCCATTTTGATTTCTTCTTCTAGGATGTTTTCAATAACGTACCTCATCCTCTCCACCTGCGACTTCTCTGAAACCCAGCCTCTCGGCCTTGTTTACCTCCCATTGCTATTGCTTAAAGTCCTTGCTAGAGAAGAGCACAGATGTCCACGAGGGCGAGGTTTTCTCTAATCAGGCTGCTTCATAGACCAGACTTGCTGCTCTCCTTGTTCTGTAAGATGCATGGAACGAGAGGAGCAGAGCATAATTGCTATGTGCCTTCTTGGAGGACATGTATGCGGTTCATTAACAACAACATGTTACGCTAAAATGGTTTGTACTGGGAAGGGATTTTTTTTTTGTTGTTCACATGTGCATACATTGTTTGGATCATTTCTCCCCCACCTTTCTCCCTTCCCCCTCTCAGTTCCAGGCAGGTCCTGTTCTGCCCTTATCACAAATTTTGTTGAAGAAAAGACATAAGCATAATAAGGAGGATAAAGCGTTTTTGCTACTTGAGTTAAGGATAGCTATGCAGAGGGAAGGGATTTTATTTGTATTTTTTTAAGTGTCTTGGAATATGCTCAGACTGCTGGAGGTAAGCTTTGGAGGTAGGCCCTTCATTTTTCCTGATATCTTCCCCCTGCTGTGTTTGCTGTGTTTCAGTGTATTTAGTGCTACCAAGACTCACCGGAGCAAGGAGATCTTTTCCTCCTCTTTGTCTTGGCTACAAACCTAACATCTTCTGTGTGCTCTGATCTCACAGTCCTCCAAGGAAGGAGAGGGGAATAAAAACAGCCCCAACACAGAGTTCATACTAATCACACCTGCTATGCTAATTATACCTGTCTTTTGAAAGGAGGCTTTTCAAAGCCTAAAACAACATGAAAGAGAAAAGGAGACATTTTGCATATTTTAGCAGTTTTAAGATGGCATCAGGGAAGAGAATAAAGTCCCAAAGAAACCAAGAAATTATCTGAGGGAGTGCTTACCTGTGAAGGTGAGACTTGTGCAAACATATTCATATCTATCAGGGCAGAAGAACAGGGCACAGGAATAACAAGATCTAAATATTCTTATGGAAAGAATGTGAAGAAATGTTTTGAATCACAAGTTTATGAAATATTTGGTCATAGAACCCACTGATGTGAAATTGCACTTTTTGTCTTTTTTTTGGCAGTGGTAGTACTGGGGTTTTAACTTGTGCTTGTCAGACAGATGCTCTGTCACTCGAGCCATGACTTCTAGTCTTTATTGCTTTGGTTGTTCTGGTGATAGGGTCTCGTTTTTTGCCAGGACTGGCCTGCACCATGGTCTTCTTAGCATGGTACCTAGATAGCTGGGATGTCAGGTGCATGCCACCATTGCCCAGCTTTTTCCTGTTGAGATGGGGTCTCACAAACTTTTTTTTGCCTAGGATTGGCCTGGAACTGAGATCTCCCAAATTTCTACCTCCCAAGTAGTTAGGATTATAGGTGTGAGCCACTGCACCTGGCTGTGAAATTATACTTTTAACATTTGGGTTTGTTTATTTATTTATTTGGTGCTAGGGATAGAACCCACTAGTCAAGTTCTTTATCACTGAGCTATACCCCAGCCTGAAATTATATTTTAATTTGACAAATGTCAATGTGCAACTGACCTGAATTTTTATCTTACAGAAAAATAATTCACCTACCATGAACAATCATTTTAAAAGAAAAACAGAGAAATTACACTTTGAAAACTTACATTTTTTTCTTACAGCAAAGTAATACACTTTTGTGGTGGAACATCTAGAAAATATGAAAGGGAGAAAATAAAATACATAGCCCCCGTAACCATTTCAATCTATATCCATCCACTCTTTTTCTATTCATATAGTAACATTTTGGGTGGGGTCAAAAATCAAATAATAATGTCTACTCTATTCTTTTGCTTAAAAGGACCTGTTTAGAGCAGTGCTTCCCACATGGTAATGTGAGTAGCATTTGGGAGAATCTTTGTTAAAATACGGGTTCAGCTTAGGTCTGGTAAGGCCTGAGATTCTGCATTCCAACAAGCTCCTCGGGGAGGGAAGTAGTTCTTCTGGTCAGAGAACACACTTCAAGTACAGATGTATATAGATGTGTACACCATTTCATGTCTTTCTGATTCCTTGCCAATATATTTTTAATCACTCTAGGTCTTCCATTAGACAATGGATACATCTCAACGTTGCCATATTATTGGCTAGTTAGGAATACTTTTATTTTTACTACATGATAAAAATTCTGAAATTTCATGGAGAGAAAACTTTGTATTCATTCCTTAACTTTTCTTCGAGGGAATTTCTTGGAAATAGAAGTGCTTCTTGAGAATTACTCATTGTAAGGCATTGGGTAAAATAAGTTGATCTTAAGAAAGAAAAAAAAATGCAGTTTTATATGGTTTATGTTAACTAACTAATTACATTACCTTGACCTGGAATTTCTGCTTGTCCCCTCATCCTCTCTCTAAAGGGAAGTCATGCCATCTCCATGGTAACCCCAGCTCATTCTCTTGTGTCTTTCTCAGTATTTTATCACAGTGTTTGCTTAAAGGGATGGTGGCCCCAGGCTGGCTAGAGTATTAGTCTCACTGCTTTAGCACAGTGCTAGACACTCAATAGTTAAAAGAAAACATATGTCTTTAAACAAATATTGTTTTTTCTTGGTAGGACTTGGGTTTGAACTCAGGGTTTTGTGCTTGCAAAGCAGGTGCTCTACTGCTTGAGCCACACCTCTAGTCCATTGTGCTCTGGTTATTTTGGAGATGGGGTCTTGCAAACTATTTGCCCTGACTGGTCTTAAACTGCCATACTCCTGATCTCAGCCTCCCAAGTAGCTAGGATTACAGCTGCAAATCATCTGTGTCTGGCTGACAAACACTTTTTTAGAGCTCTGTAGTGGGGACAGTAACAATTTCTTTGCCAACAAATAAGATACTTTGACCAATAACTTAAACATGAAAAATAATTTGCTGCTTCTTGTGGAATAGAATACTTGGTGTTAAACTGTTTATCATTTCATTTTATAATGAAGCCCATGTGTGTGCATAGCTGGTTGCTGTTTAAAATCTATGTACATCGAAACCTGTGGGCTGTTATTGCTGTGTTTGGAGCTCTATTAGCATCATTATGTAATAAAGTTCTTATAATGTTTAATGTAATACTGTTTATAATATAATAATGCTTGTAATATTTTCACAATCAATGTCATAGGGGTCTTGTCTTTATTTACAATTATGATTATTTTGTTCATTGTAGACTTTTTGCATTAACTTTGATTTTTTTAAACTATTGAATTAAGTATGTTTACCTTTTTATTGTTGTGCTGGGTAAGGGTACATTGTGGTATTTACAAAAGTTCTTACAATATATCAAATATATTGTAGTTGAATGTATCCCTTCACTATTCTCCTTCATGCTCTCCTCCCCCCATTCCTGGAATAGTTTCAACAGATATCATTTTTCCATTTACATACATGTGTACACAGCATTTGTGCCCTGATTATTGAATGTTTTTGCAAGTGAGCACTTGACTTACTCCATCCTAGCTCCAACCTTAGAGGAAATTAACTGGAGCTTAAGATTTTTGAGCAGTTTTAAATAAAATTTATAGCATAAATTTTGAACACTTTGAGGTAATATGCCTTAAAAAAGTAATATTTGATTTTTCAGTTGTGTATTTAATACTTTTTATTTAGGTATTAATATCTAATCAGGAACCTATTGAAGTCACTTGTCTGTAGATGTGGCATGAAATGTGCTTGCTGTCTGCAGGCAATAAAGCTTATTTGTGATCAAAGAGCTACTCCTGCAGAGTTCCTTTTTTTCAGTTACTAATCCAGAAACATCTTTTGACTCTTGTGTCAAAAGAACTGTGATAAGTAGATGCTATGTATAAAAAAATGAATGAAATATGATGCTTACCTTCAAGTAGTTTCATATTTGTTAGCCAGAGAGAGTTGGTCACATTTAGAATTAAACTCAGTCATGTCCAAGTTGTATCTTCTAAAAAGGTTTGGTTTATGCATGTGCCACACTCACAATACACACACACACATGCACACATACACGCACACACTGCAGCATTTAGCCTATAGACATTATCTTTGGAGGACTTAGATGCTTTGCTTAGTTATTCTAAGTCAAGTTTTACAAAACAAAAGATGGAGTGCACTTGTGCGAGCAGGAAGTCTCCCTGCACTGAAGGCCATATGGCATCAGGTGTAGGCTAAGAACCACCTTGTCTGCTGAATTATGTCATCAATGACTTCAAAGTTATCATTGACGAGCAGCAGCTGTTGGCAGGAATAGTAAATCATATCCCATGCTTTTAATAAGAAATAGTATTGTGGCTTTTTTGAAGAGCTCATTTTAATTTTTTTTTTTCATTTTTCTTTTATTATTCATATGTGCATACAAGGATTGGTTAATTTCTCCCCACTGCCCCCACCCCCTCCCTTACCACACACTCCGCCCCCTCCCTCTCCCCCCTCCCAATACCCAGCAGAAACTATTTTGCCCTTATTTCTAATTTTGTTGTAGAGAGAGTATAAGCAATAATAGGAAGGAACGAGGGTTTCTGCTGGTTGAGATAAGGATAGCTATACAGGGACTTGACTCACATTGATTTCCTGTGTGTGGGTGTTACCTTCTAGGTTAATTCTTTTTGATCTAACCTTTTCTCTAGTACCTGTTCCCCTTTTCCTATTGGCCTCAGTTGCTTTGAGGTATCTGCTTTAGTTTCTCTGCATTAAGGGCAACAAATGCTAGCTAGTTTTTTAGGTGTCTTACCTATCCTCACCCCTCCCTTGTGTGCTCTCGCTTTTATCATGTGCTCATAGTCCAATCCCCTTGTTGTGTTTGCCTTTGATCTAATGTCCACATATGAGGGAGAACATACGATTTTTGGTTTTTTGAGCCAGGCTAACCTCACTCAGAATGATGTTCTCCAATTCCATCCATTTACCAGCGAATGATAACATTTCGTTCTTCTTCATGGCTGCATAAAATTCCATTGTGTATAGATACCACATTTTCTTAATCCATTAGTCAGTGGTGGGGCATCTTGGCTGTTTCCATAACCTGGCTATTGTGAATAGTGCCATAATAAACATGGGTGTGCAGGTGCCTCTGGAGTAACCTGTGTCACAGTTTTTTGGGTATATCCCCAAGAGTGGTATTGCTAGATCAAATGATAGATCGATGTCCAGCTTTTTAAGTAGCCTCCAAATTTTTTTCCAGAGTGGTTGTACTAGTTTACATTCCCACCAACAGTGTAAGAGGGTTCCTTTTTCCCCCGCATCCTCGCCAACACCTGTTGTTGGTGGTGTTGCTGATGATGGCTATTCTAACAGGGGTGAGGTGGAATCTTAGTGTGGTTTTAATTTGCATTTCCTTTATTGCTAGAGATGGTGAGCATTTTTTCATGTGTTTTCTGGCCATTTGAATTTCTTCTTTTGAGAAAGTTCTGTTTAGTTCACGTGCCCATTTCTTTATTGGTTCATTAGTTTTGGGAGAATTTAGTTTTTTAAGTTCCCTGTATATTCTGGTTATCAGTCCTTTGTCTGATGTATAGTTGGCAAATATTTTCTCCCACTCTGGGGGTGTTCTCTTCAGTTTAAAGACCATTTCTTTTGATGAACAGAAGCTTTTTAGTTTTATGAGGTCCCATTTATCTATGCTATCTCTTAGTTGCTGTGCTGCTGGGGTTTCATTGGGAAAGTTCTTACCTATACCTACTAACTCCAGAGTATTTCCTACTCTTTCTTGTATCAACTTAAGAGTTTGTGGTCTGATATTAAGATCCTTGATCCATTTTGAGTTAATCTTGGTATAGGGTGATATACATGGATCTAGTTTCAGTTTTTTGCAGACTGCTAACCAGTTTTCCCAGCAGTTTTTGTTGAAGAGGCTGCTATTTCTCCATCGTATATTTTTAGCTCCTTTGTCAAAGATAAGTTGCTTATAGTTGTGTGGCTTCATATCTGGATCTTCTATTCTGTTCCACTGGTCTTCATGTCTGTTTTTGTGCCAATACCATGCTGTTTTTATTGTTATTGCTTTGTAATATAGTTTGAAGTCAGGTATTGTGATACCTCCTGCATTGTTCTTTTGACTGAGTATTGCCTTGGCTATTCGTGGCCTCTTGTGTTTCCATATAAATTTCACAGTAGATTTTTCAATCTCTTTAATGAATGTCATTGGAATTTTGATGGGAATTGCATTAAACATGTAGATTACTTTGGGGAGTATTGACATTTTTACTATGTTGATTCTACCAATCCATGAGCATGGGAGATCTCTCCACTTTCTATAGTCTTCCTCATTCTCTTTCTTCAGAAGTGTGTAGTTTTCCTTGTAGAGGTCTTTCACATCTTTTGTTAGGTTTACACCTAGGTATTTGATTTTTTTTGAGGCTATTGTAAATGGAATTGTTTTCATATATTCTTTTTCAGTTTGTTCATTATTAGTGTATAGAAATGCTAATGATTTTTCTATGTTGATTTTATATCCTGCTACCTTGCTATAGCTATTGATGATGTCTAGAAGCTTCTGAGTAGAGTTTTTTGGGTCTTTAAGGTATAGGATCATGTCGTCTGCAAATAGGGATATTTTGACAGTTTCTTTACCTATTTGTATTCCTTTTATTCCTTCTTCTTGCCTAATTGCTCTGGCTAGGAATTCCAGTACTATGTTGAATAGGAGTGGAGATAGTGGGCATCCTTGTCTGGTTCCTGATTTTAGAGGAAATGGTTTCAGTTTTTCTCCGTTAAGTATAATGCTGGCTGTAGGTTTGTCATATATAGCTTTTATAATGTTGAGGTACTTTCCTTCTATTCCTAGTTTTCTTAGAGGAAGAGCTCATTTTTAATATAAGGCATAAGTCATCACCAACACTATATATAAGAAGGGTTTCAATTTGCTTACATCATTCATTTTTGGAAATTTTAATTTGATTTCAAAATATTTAATTCAACACTCACTTTGTGCAAAAACATAAGCTTAAATCCCTATTTTTAAGAAGCCTAAAATCCATTTAGGAAAAAGTCATGTGACACTATCTAGAGTCCAAAATCCAGTATTCCATGTGTCAAGTGCAGATCGCAGTCATTGTGGGAGAGAAATGAGTGTGGGGGAACAAGAAGTTCAAACTGGTGTGGGGTGAGAAGAAGACTTTGTAGAAATGGGCATCTGACTTGCGTTGTGATGATTGTGTGGGTTTTGTTTTATTTTAGTTGGTGAAATATGGAAAGGCATTTGATGCCAAAAAAAAAAAAAGGCATGGACAAAAGAGTCATGAAAGTACATACCAGTTGGAGAACTGGGACCTGATTAGGCATTGATGTTAATTGGTGCTTTTCAACCCTGGCAGCCCATTGAAATCATCTGGAAAGCATTAAGAACACTAGTGCCTGGGTTTCATCTCTAGAGATCCTGATTTATTGGTCTTTGGTATGGCCTATGCATTGGGATTTTTGAGAAGGTCCTGAATTATTCTAACGTGTGGCTAAGGCTGAGAATCTTTGGTGTACAGCAACAGATTTAGTGTAGTACCATGGGAGGTAGGGCAGATACAAAGGAAAATAAAACATACTTTTCTTGGACTAAAATATCTTTGTGCTGCAATTTTTTGAAAAAAGCACAGAGAGTTTGAAGAACTATAACTATTAAGTCCATATGGAAAAAGTTAAGGGTCATAGGTTCTAATTTACATTTACAAAGGAAAAACTGAGATGGTCAAAGAAGGCTCAAGAAGGTAATGTGGACAATCGTTAGAATTCACTGTGAGAAAGAATAAGGTTTAGGCCTAAGGAGAGAGAATTTTGATTAAAGGAGTAAGAAAATGGTAATGAGAAGAATCAGCACTTTGGTTCTTCTAATGATTGTCTTTGGCTCAAATTACGAATGTGTGGAAATATCACCTAAAATTAGTCCCTTGTGTCCTTTCTTTCATCAAATGTGCATGTGTCCTTTCTGTCAAATATATATATGGGCCAAGGAACACACAAAGGGAAGGGAACAAAGGTGGGCAGGTGTGCTTTTTTCAGAGTAAATGGAGAGGAATGGCATGGTCACTGTGATACCTTTTTTTTTTTTTTTTAACATCTGATCGATCTTCCAGGATCAAGGTTCCCTGGCTTCTTGGACAGTTCCTGCCTCCTCACCATGCAAGTCCTATTAATTCTGCCTCAGCAATGACTTCTGCATTCTGTGAGATGACAGCTTCCTTTAGGACACAAAATGAAACCGCCTCATTCAGTAGTTAGATAAATGAAGTGCCCAAAGTAGAAACTTTTTAAAAAGATATATGGTTTCAGTCATTGTCTCTCAACTTGTTTTACTGTGTAGCACTTAAACATGCTTCAGATGTGTTCAATCATGCCATGCTCTCCCCATCCCCCACTATAGTTGAAGTTCTTTACACACTACTCTGTGCCCGATAAAGTCATCATTCCTTCTGCCCTCAGTGCTTACTACAGTGCATATTTAATACATGTTTATCAAATAATTACCCTACATGTTTCCCAGCACAGACTTCCTATTTTACTTTCTTTTCTGCTTGTCTTATCAACATGTGGCCTTTGAGTAACACTGATTTCCAGGCCCCAGGAACTTGCTTCTATGGACACATATAATACCTGATTAAAGGACAAAGCCTTTTAACACTTAATTCTCAATGATTTTCTGTCTGCTTTCTTTCCATGGGATTCTTCCATTTCATTCTGGTTCACAAAAATAAAAGAAAAAATTAGTTTATAAGCATTTTTTTCAGTAGTAGATACCTGAGTTCTAATGAATGAGTTGGCCTTTACAGGAAATTTGAAGGATCAAATCATTCATCTACATCTGAAATACTCCATAGTGGATCACCAATCAAGGAAACCAAATATGAAGAAGTAGTTTTGCCATTCATAATAAAATGATTTACTAATCAAGGCACAGAAAGAATGTGCATGTATATGCCTTCTCTTTTCTAGCTGTGATTATTTCTCTTCAAAACTACTCAATATCTCTTTCCTAAAGAGATGCTTTTCTAACTGCTTTATTTCAAAATTTATCCAGAGTCTTCAAATACACAAGTACTATTTTTCTCTGATTCTTCAAATATATAAGCACCAGATAAATTATCTTAAACATAATTTTGATAGTCATTTCCTTACTCAAAACTTTCAATGGCTCTCTATTCTTACCACAAATGCATTTTCCTGATTTGATAACTTCATGTGCAGGCCCAACTCTGCCATCTGGACTCCTATTCTGCTATCCTCTACATGAAGCTCCAGCCAAATGTGGCTGTTTGATGCACTTGCAGTACAATGTGCTCTTTCCAGTTACCTTCTGTGTTAGTCAGCTTTTTGTTAATACTACAAAATACCTGAGATAATCAATTTACAAGAGAAAAAAATTTATTTAGTTCATGGTTCTAGAGATTCCAGTGTAAGACAGGATGGGCTCAGTGCTTTGGTCATCTGGTAGGGATATGAATGGTAACAGGTGGGACCACGAGGCAAAGCAAACTTCCTGACTAGGAGTCAGGAAGAAGACAAGAAGAGGAAGAGACTGGGGTCCAATAACCTCCTTCAATGACATGCCCCCTAATGACCTAAGGACCTCCTATGCCCTTCCTCCTAAAGGTTCTATCACCTCCCAATACCCTCACCCTGAGGACCAAGTCCTTAACACTTGGACCTTGTGCTCCAGCCACAGCATAGCATCTTGGTTTTGTCCTTTTGCTTCTGTTTTTCATGAAATGTCTGCATTCTCATTCATAGACTATTTACCCATCTTCAAGTTTTACTCAAAACTGCTTTCTTCATGAGACATTCTGAATTCCTGCAAATGAACACAATCCCTCCTTTCTGTGATCTTTTCTTTTTTTTTTGCATTGACATTTTATTTTTCAAATACTATCCAGTCTGCACCAATTACTTTTTAAATTTAACACATATTAGTTGCACATATTAATGGGGTTCAGTGTGATATTTCCCATCCCTGAACCCTTCTCAGACCCTAGTCATCATGATTCTACTTTCTGATTGGAAAGTAGAATTGTCTGTTCTTTTGCTGAACTGTTGTTTCATTTTTCTCTGGCTCACCATCTGGCTCATATAAATATCTGTAACTATTCTACAGATATTGGGACTGTATGGGTTTTGAGAGGATGAAGCTTCTCTCTCTCTCTCTCTCTCTCTCTCTATCTCTCTCCTTCTATCGCTTTCAGCAGTACTGCGGATTGATCTTTACACTGTGCACTTGCTCAGTTCTATCACTGAGTTACATCCAAAGCCCAGATATTTCTTCTTTAAATGTCCATTAGCCTCTAGCACTATAGACAAGTATGACAAGTTTTATTAAAGTGTAGTGAATGATTACAGCTGACAGGAATGAGATACATTATTTTATACCTGAAATGTTAAAAAGGAGACCTTGTAGGAAGGCACAAGAATTATCTATTTAAATATTTAGAGGAACTTTTATCCCTATAATTTTAAGTTCTAAACATTTTGTGTTTTTTTTCTTTGCACCATCCATCATTTCACCATGCACACACACACACACACACACACACACACACACACACCCATAAAAGATAAGCAGGTTTAAACTCTCTGTGTTTATTCTGAGTTGGGCAAAGAAAATGTGACATCCTTTAGATGAAAATAGCCTTCAACATTCTATAATTGTTTTAGTTAAGTCATTTTAGATGAAACATTTATTATCACCATGAATTCAGTTGTCAGGTATTGAGTTATCAATTTTCTTTGAGGAAATGAATCTTGAGGAGGTATGGAAAAAAGGGATACATTTTATAAAATGTCATAATGGAGCCAACCATTGACTTTTGACTAGTAGGAGCTTTAAGTGTTAAAAATTTGTTATGGCAGCACTAGGGAGACAAGGTAGGAGGATTGAGAGTTCAAGGCCAGTCTGGGTTACATAATGAGTTCAAGGTTGACCTAGGCTATATAGCCAGGGACTGAGAATATAGCCAAGGGCTAAGCATTTGCTTAGCATGTATAAGGCCCTGGTTTTGATTCCCAGCATCGAAAAAAATGATCTGTAATGTACAGTTAAGGGAATTACCAGAAAGAGAAGTTTCTGAGCTCACAGTAAAAAGATTTCAGTGTATATCGTGTCTTTCTCAAATGAGCTTAAAGGAAAAAGTTATAGTTAAAGTTTGGATGTCCAGAAGAGCTGATATTCACATCTGGTTGTTGCCATTTACATGCCTTTGTTGAGCATCCATTTCGTGAGCTTTTCAACTGGCAAATGTTGGACACTTCTTCATGGTTAAGACAGAATCTTTGTCAATCATACAGGCAACTCATGTGCCTGTTTTCTTCTGTCTTATTCCATGATTATATCTACTGTCTCATCTGTTTATAAGCAGAACTTCTATAAAAATAAATGCTTTGTGGTTTATCTAGAAACAATACAGAAAAGATAGCTGTTATTTTTGGTGAAGAAAATCAGTTTTGTACAGTTTATCTCAATCTAAATAAAATGTGAATTTTGCTTAAAATAGCTTCTAATGAGGAAGAAAAATTTTCCATAGCAGTTATAATCCCTTTACTATAACATATAACTGTTCAGAGAAAATAGAACAGTATGATATGATTATATATTTAAGAAGAAAAATTTGTTTCAACTATATTGGGTAGGACATGGAAATGGATATATCTCTTCCCCCCAACAAAAAAATCCCAAACAGCTCTTGTCCTGCATACAGCAAAACTGTGTACACTTGATCATTTACTGATACCTAGAAAAAAAGATTAGGCTGCAGAAACGTAATCTGTCTTTTGAGCCATATATATAAGATGAATACAAGGGGGAGCTCTTAAGGACAAAATAGTAAATGAACATTTTATGTAGGACAGAATATTTCATTCTTCTTTTTCCAGGGCTGCAGTCAGTAGCTACATCCCCTGTAACGCTGGGGCTTTATTCTCAGAAAACACTCCACAGGTTCATTTGGAACTTACTCTTGATAGTCCCACTCCTGTTTTTGTTTCTTTCAATGGCAGCCCTAATAAAAGTTAGATGTCTTTGAAGTGTAATGTTAACAACTAAAAAACTTTTAATATCTTCCCTAGTAAATAATGAAAGCGTTCTTGGTTAAGTTACCCTAAGGAATTCAAGGATTCTTCTTTCCAGCCTTTTGTTATTGATTTCAGTATGGTAAAAACAAAAATACAACATACTAAATGATGAGTTCACTATGAAAATTTAAATTTCCTCATGTACAGACCAGGTATTGCATTACCAAGTGATGCCAAAGGAGGATGAACTGTTATGTCAAGAGTGAACTTATAGGTGATCTTATTTTTTTAAGTCACCAGCACATCTGGCCTATATGTACTGTGAACTATGTTGCCTCTTTCCCAGCTCTACTCTGACTGCTTTGATTCAAGTCCCTCAATGGTGATGATTATTGCCACAGCCTCTGGATTCATCCCTGACCTCCTCAATCCACACCCTCTGTTCTACTGCCAGACAGATGCCTCTCAAAGTAAACTGGACGATGTGCTCTGTTTGAATCCTTCTGAAGGCCATCCAAGGCCTGTGAGGATCTGAGATGGCCTTTGCTCTCTCCCCTTTCCCCACCCTTGTGTTCCCTGCACTAGTACATAGTCGTGCTGATGCTCTAATTGGCTTTTATGTGCTTTCCCAAATGTTCTTCCCCTTTGCCCCCTTTGCTCCTAGGCTATTTTTCTACTCAGTCTTCTTCAAGTTTCAATGGTAAGACACCTAAAAAATTAGCTAGCATTTGTTGCCCTTAACGCAGAGAAACTAAAGCAGATACCTTAAAGCAACTGAGGCCAATAGGAAAAGGGGAACATGTACTAGAGAAAAGGTTAGTTCAAGAAGAATTAACCTAGAAGGTAACACCCACGCACAGGAAATCAATGTGAGTCAATGCCCTGTATAGCTATCCTTATCTCAACCAGCAAAAACCCTTGTCCCTTTCTGTTATTGCTTATACTGTCTCTACAACAAAATTAGAAATAAGGGCAAAATAGTTTCTGCTGGGTATTGAGGGGGTGGGAGGGAGAGGGAGGGGGCGGAGTGGGTGGTAAGGGAGGGGGTGGGGGCAGTGGGGAGAAATGAACCAAGCCTTGTATGCACATATGAATAATAAAAGAAAAAAAAAGTTTCAATGCAATGGCCATCGCTTCAAAGTTGCTTCCCTGTCCTTGCTTCTCATGTCCCCCAATTTCTTGTGATTCCTCTCACAAAGCTTTTGCCTTATGGTATCATCACTGTTGGCTTCCCATCTTCCCATCTAGATAGTGAGCTCCTTGAGGAGCCTTTACTAAATCTTTCTTGTCTTTCTACCAACATTCCCTGGGATAGGACCATTATCTGGAGAGGTGTTGATTATATGTTTGTTAAAATGAGATCTACTCTAAATTGCTTAAAAGTTAACTCACGTTACATCATCACTCCATTCTTCTTTTAAATGATCTCTTTTCTGTACTTAATTTAAAACAAAGAAAACACTGCCTAGAAGTGTTGGGGAAAAATATATTCAACAAGACTATTACTGTCTGGGTGACTTTGTTCATTTTCTCATACACAGCAACTCAGCAGCATTTCAGTTGTTGTTTTCGATTAAATTGATTGGCGCAAACCACACTCTACAGAGGGGTGATCTGAAAAATTGATGTTTGTGGGTCTTTGAGGAAAAATGGACTAACCTATTGAGCATATGATCTGAAGTTACCTTAGGACATCTTAAACTACTGCTCTATAGTTCAGGCTGCAATAATAATCCACAGTCTAGAGAGAAAACAATACACTCGGAAACTGCGCTCTAAGTATTCTGATGCTTATGAGAATGTGCTCAGAGAGAACAATAAGTCATCTATAACTCTGTGTTGTGTTCCTACTGTAAATATTCCTCAATGTATTCAATCTCTCCTCTCATTCACACTCTCCTGTCTCTGACACACACACACACACACACCCCAGCAAGATTTTGATAGGATGTATTCCAGCAGGAGAGAAAGATACAGCGAGAACTAGAGATTGCAAGAAAAGCCTTGCAACTTGCAGTCAGAATGCCTGGGAAAGCAGTTGTTGTAGTCTGATTGAGGGAGTCATCCACTAATTCATAAGAAAAGCACTGTTGGTATTTTAAGCACAAGGTATTTTTAATCATCGCTTCATTTATAAGAAAAAAAGTGTAATCTTTAGCAGAAAGTTAAGGGCAGACAGGTGAAGAATCTATGCTCTCACATTCAAGTGAGTAAAAGATAACTAATAATTCTTGTAGGTTACTACATATGCTTTCCTTTTCAGGATTGGATTCAGGCTCCTTGAAGATGGACATGAAGATATCTACCAGCTACTGCACTGGTGATGTTTAAAATTCCATGCTTGTGTGCCTGTATGCTCAGACTGTGGTACTTTGTGCCTTAGAAAAGGTGTGAACCTGCTCAAATATTATTTTATTTGAACTATAATCTTTTTTGGAGTGGATCTATTTGCTATTTCCAAAGAACAAAGAGTCAAAAAGGATACACTTTAAGGCTGTTTGATCTTCCCCTGATGTGAGCAAAATTATGGGGAGCCTTTGAAGAGTTAAGCACCCAACTAAGTCCCACAACTGTGGGGAGCAAGAAGAACAGTGAGCCAGGCTGAGAAGGGAGAGAAGGGATGGGAAGAAGCCAGAGGCTAAATTTTAGATATCTCTCATGTTCCAGGCATTATTTTATTTATTTTTATTTTATTTAATCTCACAAGAAACTTGCAATGGAAATTGTGTTGTCCTGTTTTATATGTGAGGAAACATATGCTCCTTGAGATTGATTTATTTGAGTAGGCCATGCATGTAAGAGACAGTTTAAATCCAAATATTTCTAAATGGTATTCTTAATATCCTACAGCATGTAGCATTACTACACAAGGCTTTGGAGCTGTTGTACTTGTGTTTCCTTCAGCTCTGACATTGGCCTTGGACAAGTCACTTAACCCTCGGCGTTTGTTTCTTCAGCCCCTCGGCACAGGTAAAAATGCCTTTTCTGTGTTCATTATGGGGATGTTCTGAAGACCCAACAAACAGCATATTTCAGAAATCATTTTGAAAAATTACAAAACATTAAATGACTATAAAGAGCCCTTGTCCCTCACCTAGAGAATGGGAGACAAATCAATTTGAGGGACACTGGTTTCGTAGTCTGCAAACTTGCATTCACAATTTCATAAAGATTTCTTTGCTGCAAGGATCTATTAATTATAGAAGCCAATCTGCAGTACACTGCTTATCTTACATACAATTAATTATTCTATAAATCAAACATGCAAGTTGTTGGCAAATGACATCTGCAATCTTTGAACTGACAGCAAAATATATTATGAATCATAAATACCGCAGGCTGACTTTCATTTTGGTGCTAGTACCCAGGAGCAGATTATTACTGCTGTGAAAAAGCACTCATGCTTGCTGGTGATAACAGGACACGTCCAGACCTCTCAGCACCTTGGGGGGCAGATCTTTAAGTTCTGATCTCAGGTCAGCAGGCTCATTTGACACCTTCCAATGAAAGTGGGATAATGGAGACTTCATGGAAATTTGTCAGGGCCTGTTTTGTTCTGAGATCTCTGGTCCCTGAATAATTTTTTTCTGATCTTATAGAATTCTGATTCCACCCTAGCTAAAAGCACCTGGAAGAGTACTTGGTATGTGGTAGGTACTCAATAAGGGTCTATCTCATGCTACAGTCAGAGTGTCTACCTGTTTTCTCATTACTGTTGAGTTTTTATTGCTTCTCCTATAACTAGATTAGTCTGTAAGGTCTTATTCCATGTGCAGAACCTAAGATTCTGGATTGAGTCTTGGGTAGGGTCTTGGTTGTCTAACAGGCTTCCAGTCAGTTCACAACTGACAAGTTAAAGTTTTGCACATATTCCTGGCTTTTTACTGCTCTGTCCTTCAGTGAAAGCCCTAGACTACTCAGGATGAAGGGTAACACTTTGTGTAGAAGTCATAATTGGTTGAGGTTGACAGAATACTGTTACACTGGGTGGCTTTATTTAATGTATTTTAATTTTGCCAACAAAATGTCTTTTTCCTCTTTCTAGGAAAATTTGAAAGTAATCTGTTCTTGACTTAGAAAGGCATAAATAGTTTATGTAATTTGGCAAAGTATTTGTGTACTGGTAAATTATAAAGTATCTCTTTCAGGTTTTCACAATTGGATTATCCTTTTGTTCTCTTCTACTTATGCATTAGCATGTCAATTAAAAGAAAATGTTAACTTATTTGATCCTTTCAGTATTTCTCAAAAAACAGCAAACTGCTCTGTATACTCATGCATACCATCACCAAAAGGACATACAATTACTATTTATCAGGACAGGTGCATTGTATATATCATTCATTCTGACATGCACATGTTTTCACATGTTATTATCTCTGAAATTGGCTACATTGTATAATTGAAAGCATGTTAGAACTATTTCATAATTTAATGGACAGTATTTTTCTTCCTTAGAACTACATAAAAAGAGGGCATATTGGCTCAGAATTGATGAAAAGTAATTTAAAGCTAATCACAGCTAAACATTTTAATTCACATTTGATAGATATTGTATAGCATCTCATTTGATCTTGTTTTCCTTTTGCTGTACTTTTTGTACTGCAAAAGTTGGAACCCTTAAAATTTTCCTAAACATCAATGTTGCCACAGTTCAAGTTGAAAATTGAATTTTGTTAAATAGATGATAGCACAAAATTTGATAGGTAGAAATGAGTGTGTGTGTGTGCATGTACTACTGGCAAGCAGGTTTTGAAGAGAGCAGTTTCCTCCATAAGAGCATTCTAGTGGCCTTTGCCCATTATCCTGGGTCCCAGAGGAAATTATGGAAGGGACAGCAGAAGCCATGGTGGGTCTCTGATCCTCCTTCCTGGGGCACTGCTCTGGGATGTGTTCTCTCACTCAATAGTCCTAGTGGTAGGGTAAGAGGTAATAGCTCCCCAAGATGTGAGGTTTGTGTTATTCTAGGAAGCTCAGCCCAGAATTCGCTTTTAAAAAAAAGTTTTATTTTATTCATATATGCATACAATGTTTGGGTCATTTTTCCCCCTTTTCCTCACCCCCTCCCTTACCCCCCCACCCCCTCCCTCTTCCCCCCTACCCCCTCTCTATCCGGCAGAAACTATTTTGCCCTTATCTCTAATTTTGTTGAAGAGAGTGTAAGCAGTAATAGGAAGGACCAAGGGTTTTTGCTAGTTGAGATAAGGATAGCTATACAGGGAGTTGACTTGCATTGATTTCCTGTGCATGTGTGTTATCTTCTAAGTTAATTCTTCTTGAACTAACCTTTTCTCTAGTTCCTGGTCCCCTTCTCATATTGGCCTCAGTTGTTTTAAAGTATCTGCTTTAGTTTCTCTGCATTGAGGGCAACAAATGCTATCTAGTTTTTTAGGTGTCTTACCTATCCCCATACCTCCCTTGTGTGCTTTCACTTTACCATGTGATCTAAGTCCAATCCCCTTGTTGTGTTCGCCCTTGATCTAATGTCCGCATATGAGGGAGAACATACGATTTTTGGTCTTTTGGGCCAGGCTAACCTCTCTCAGAATGATGTTCTCCAATTCCATCCATTTACTAGCGAATGATAACATTTCATTCTCCTTCATGGCTACATAAAATTCCATTGTGTATAAATACCACATTTTCTTGATCCATTCATCAGTAGTGGGGCATCTTGGCTGTTTCCATAACTCGGCTATTGTGAATAGTGTTGCAATAAACATGGGTGCTTTTCAAGTCTAAACAGAATTCCCTGTACTGAATCTCTTCCTGCTTAAAATAACTGGAGTAGCTTTGGTTTCCTTTACTGAATCCCTGACAAGTACAACAGAGTCTTATACGTATCCTTAAACAAATAAAGATATCAACAAAATATGAGAATAAGAAGATTTTTATCCATTTTTTTTAGATTAACTGTATCTATTTTATTAGATCTGATACTCAAGCACTGGAATTTGTCATCATGGTTAAATAATGCAATGCAAATTATTTACTTAGGAAAAAACCATAGCATTTTGTATTTCTATAACCTTATTATATGACTATGGAAGAAATATTACTCTTTCAATAATAACCTTAGGTTTTTTTTCAATCTAAGGTAGCAAAGTATAAGAAAATATATGCACATAAATAAGTTATTGTTAAATTATGGAAAAAGAGCCACATATAGTACTGCCCTATTTATTTATCTCTCCATTTGTTACTTGAAGAAATAGAGTTTAAAGAAAAAGAATATATTCAGGGTGTCAATATGAACCACCAGTCTGACCTTAAATAATTCATTTCATTTTACCCTGACTCAGATCTTTTTTCTATAAAATATGGAGAACTAGACTGTTACTTGCCTGGATTTCAAGGTTACTCTCAAGAGGAAGAATTAGTTATTGCCCTTGCACATACTTGGGAAAGAACTTATAAGTTTAGGGTACTATTAAATTTGGAGTATGTACTCTTACTGTTCTTATTACTAAGACTTCATAGTCACCAAATTTTGAAATTAACCAGATACAGGATATTTATCTAAGTAAATGGTATATATATATACTGAAAATTATAGCTTCAATCTGCTCTGTGAAAGAGCTCTGTCCATAGATGAGATAATGAAATTCATCCCAAGGTTAAACCAGAACATCACTGTAAACCATTAGGGAGTCACTTCAAAGCTAAAAATAATTCACTAATAAGTGTTCCTCAATTTAAGCTCCTTTCTCAGAAATGATTAAAGGGTGTATCTTAGAGGCCAATAATTTTCAAGTTAACTGCCCCCCTCTTTTTGTCCAGGTTTTTTTCCTATTTAAGTTTAGATCTATGATATTTAAGCCACATATCAATGTTCTTAGTGAAAATATTCCTTTAGACTATGTCATCTATGACGAACAAAGGAAGAAAATCAGCCACACACCTTTTCCTAAAAATAATATTTCATTTCTGTTAAGTGTCTTATAAAATCAAGCTGATGCTTCCTGCTAGCATCTTCTGTATGACTTTTCATACAGAAAAAGCAAGATTCAAGCAGGGCTAGATGTAAGAGTTGATTTTAATATAAGGAAGAGAATTTAAGCTTTAGGGTTTGATTATTTCCTTATTAGCAGGGTGAGAAAGACTGAATTTCTTTCAATCTGTAGTTGTGAAAGAGATTTATATACTTCAATTACTATACCTATTTTAAGTAGCAAGAATAGAAATTTCAGAAGGTGATATTTCTCTATCTAATATTTGAAAGGTAATTTAATATGATAGTTACATGCACAAACTCTGGAGGTGACTATATGAGACACTCCAAACTATGAGTTGGGTGACTTTGAAAAAACTTAACTTTCCTATATTTATCAATTTATTTTAAAAAAGACAATAATAATGTCTACTTTTTAGGATTGTCCTAAGTTCATGCAAGTGCTCATTAAACTATTTTAACAAGATATAATACTGCCTTACTTCCTTGTCTACAGGATGTAGGGTACTTTGAGTCTGAGTTCTCACATGATCAAGGTCAAATGAAAATTCCTTCTTACACTCAATATATAACATACTATATTAAATAACAGAACTCAAAACACTATGAAATAAAAAATTAGTAAGCTCAAGGATTGGAACTACAAATAGGTTCCCATGATTTGCTATGCTGTCAGAATACAGAGAAAGGTAGTAAAACAAGTGTAGCTATTTCTAACAATACAAACTCATGTATTTGAAAACATTCAACAATTTTATTGTGTTTCATAGCTTCATACAATGAATTGCAAGATTGTACATACTTATATAATGCCTTTTTCCCCTAAAGTTGTGTCCATTGAATTTCAGTCTCTTAAGATGGAAAAATAAGCAAAGACAGTGCAGAGGCATACCACAGTCAAATAAGCTAAATACATTTTGAAATATTGCATATTCTTTCTTAAAATTAATATTATTCATTAGTATATTACAGTTTTGAAATACAGAAGCCTATTTAATTATGTTTAACTGAACTTTCTCAAATATTTAATCATAAAATTAAATTTATTCTTATTACATTGAGGGGTGTGCAACAGAACTAATGATCCAAAGAATACATTGTAGGAAATGACAGCATAAAAATAATCATATCAAGGTCTCTCAGCATGTATATTCATGAAGAAATTCTATCTGAATACCAAATTATAGCTATTTTTATTCAGACTTATTTGAGGAACTTAATATGAGTTATAAAATCCATGGTCATCAGCAAGATGATGGAATGAGTTTTCAGCTATCACTGTCCACAGTACACTGAAGTTGGCAGTCAGCCACAGGTGAGAGTACCTTTGCAAGAGTATGCAGGTACAGTGGATAAGTCCTTAATGCATTCACAAAGCTTAAAACTATCCAGATAGTTTCAATCCAAAGAGGACTTCTTTGAGATACATTATATTTAAATTGTAAAAATCAAAGCAGACTGGCATAAGTAATTATACATACCTGTAATGCCAGCACTCAAGACATAGAGGCAGGAGGATCATAAGTTTGAGATAAACTAGGCTATATAGCAAGTTCAAGCCATCTTGAGCTACATAGCAAGACCTTATCTCAAAACACCAAAGGCTAAGAGTGTAGCTCAAAGGAAGAGTGCTTGCCATGCTTAGCAAATGCAAGATCCTGGGTTCAATTCTAAGCACCAACCCCCCACCAAACTCTCACACAAAATCAAAGACAATGAATTTTGAAAGCAATAAGGGAAGAGATTAGTCACATACAAAGGATCTTCCATTAGAACATCATCAGATTTCTAAGCAGAAATCTTGTGGGTCAGGAGAGAATGAGATAATATAGTCAAAGGGCTGAAAGAAAAATTTGTCAACCAAGAATAACTTTATGTGGCAAAGATGGCAAAGAAATGAAGAAGAGGAAAGGACTGCACCAAAGAAAATCTGAGGAAGTTGATCACCCCTAGATCTGCCTGATAAGAAATGCTAAAGAGAGTTAGTTTTTATTTATCTTATTGTTATAATTATTAACACATGTTAAATATACAAAATAATAGGTCTCATTGTGCCTTTTCCATACATGCAAATATGTACTTTGACCATGTACACTCTCCTCTTGTCCTTTTCTCCTCCCATGCCTTGTCCCCCTTCCCAGTTCTAAAGGGAGTTCTTTAAGCTGAAAAGCAAGTATGATAATTAATAATATAAAAGTATCTGAAAGTATAAAACTCACTGGTAAAAGTAAGTGTATGGACAAGTTCTGAATAATCTTAATATTGTAATGGTATTGTCTACATCACTTCTAGTGTAGTATGAAAGTTAAAAGACAAAAGTATTAAAAGAAATAATAGCTGAAATAATTTGTTAATAGATGCAAAGTATTTTTAAGAAGTAAACTTGACATTAAAAAACAAAATGTGGGAGAGAGAGTAAAAGTGTAGATTTTTTGTATGCAATAAAAGTTATCAGTTTAAAATAGACTGTTATATCTGGATGATATTTTATGTAATCCCCATGTTAATCACAAAGTAAAACTTATGGTAGATAGACAAATAATGAAGAGAAAGAAATCAAAACACATCAGTGTAGAATATCATCAAGTCACCAAGGAATTGCAAAACATGATGAAAGGAACTAAAAAACAGACACCAATTAACAAAATGGTAATAGTAAATTCTTATATAGCAGTAAATACTTTAAGTGCACTGAATACTCCAATCAAAAGACATAGAATGGCTGAGCAAATAAGAAAATACAAGGCTTGACCATGGGACTAGTGGAGTGACTCAAGTGGTAGTGTGCCTACTTAGCAAGAATGAGGCCCTGAATTCAAACCCCAGTATCCAGCATTGCCAAAAGAAAAACTTGACCCTACATTATCTATAAGATTCAGGTCAACTTTAAGGACTCACATAATATGAAAGTAAAGATATTCCAGGTAAATGGAAATTACAAGAAAGCAGGAAGACTAATACATCAGATAGAATACAGTCTAATTTAAAAACTGTGAAAAGAGAAAGACAGAGACACTGATTACTTAATCAGGGGTCAATTCATCAGAAGAACCTAACAATTTTAACATATGCATTGGAGCATCTAAATATATAAAATAATTATTAACAAATCTAAAGGGAAAAATAGCAATATAACAATTGTATTCTAAGATAGTGTTTATGGTAGAACAAATTCCAAGACAGTATATATAGCAGAAAAAATCATTCAAACTTAAAAAATAGACAACATGTGGAATATGATAAACTGAACTCTTCCTTGGGGTCGGGGGAGGACAAAATAAAACAAAACCAAGCTCTAAGACTGCTTTGTTGTTAGTGAAAATAAGATATGGTAGTTTCTGCCTATATGCATTTGGTGGATGTACTGAACTATGCTAGGCCTTGAGAATATAAGTAAATGCATGACTTTCACTTATATTATAAAAAGGTAGGTTGCTGCCAAGCATAAAAAGAGAGAAAAGTAGAAAATTCCAGACATGGATAAAGGTGTAGAGGTGGGAGTGCATATACCCTGCTCAGACCATATGGACTAAAACAATAGGCAAAGGAGTAATGGCAACACATGTCAGTGCAAATTATTTAGCACATTTTAAAGGGTCTTGAAAGCTATTGTGTAGTAATATGATGTATAATTGCAACAAAGTCGAGTAAAATTCAAAGTGCAAGCTGGCTAGCTACTGAAATTTGACTAATACAACTGAATGTATATGAAAAAAAATTCTTTGCTTATTTTATTTTGCCAATGGCCTAGAAGATTCAGAATAAATTTCCCAGTGCTTCTCAAGAGAATTCTTGTTACTGTAAATAAGTAGTATTAAATATTAAAAGAAAGCCTAAATTTTTATAATTGTTTTCTAAATTCATGAGTGCATGGTATTTTTATATTGCAGAGAACTTTTGGTAGAAACTTTATTGATTAAATGTACCAACCCAGGATCTACATAATCACAAAATTCCTTAAGTTTCTGATAGCAAAAATGAAAACATATAACTAAATATAGAAACATCACAATTAGAACATTTCAAAACATAGAGAATTTATTTGCAACTTTACACAGATGTATAATAATAAGTAATTATATTTGTGAAACCCTGAAAGTTGAACAAACAAACATGTCTGAAACCCAGTGGTGATACAATATTTGGTTTCTTTTTGGAAAATTCTTGGGTTGGCAAGAGCTTCTTTCTAGATTTACTGCAACCCATTAGTAGAAGAAAGGAGTGCTGTGGAAATCAAAAATATCCATGAAAGTGGGAAATTATAAGGGACATATGAAGAATTAGAACAGATTTACCCCAAAGCACAGCCAAATTGTTTCCATTCTTATGAACCCCAAGCAGGACCAAGTTTGTTGATAACACAAAAACTAGCAGCAACAGCAACACTTGTGTACAAAGTCCTTGCATAAAAACTCTCAAGTTATGAAAAAAGTGCTTTGACTAATAGATCAATCCTGACATTTTCATGTTCAATGGGTCAGATATACATGTGACAGAAAACTCCTGCATCAGAAAGTCCTGTTGAAGGAGAAAGAATTTCAAATTTCTCTTTTGCTTTAGATCAGAGAGAAAGGCTATATTACAGTTTGTTGTAAGCCCATACAAGACATTTAAGCCAGAGTCCAAACTTTAGCTTCTCTCTCAGTCTCTCTCTCTCATCTTAGGAGTTTTTGGGAAAGGGAGCCTTATCATCAATTTGTTATTTATTTTGACAGAATTAAATCTATTATTTTGGAAGAGAGATAATTATATTACTTTTGGAGATTCCTGAACTTTACAGTAACAATAAAGGATTTATAAACTACTGATAAAAAATGTTTCCAAAGCAAAAAATCTTTAAACACCTGCTGCTTGCCACATTTGATGCTTCCATAGAAATGAAGTAGTGGGCAGGAGAGCTATAACTAAGGAGGAGCAATGAACTGGAATTGGACCATGGTTTTATATTAAGAGTAGCATTCTATTTCATCCTAATTAGTGTAACTTATTAATTCTGCAAACATATTTTGATAGCCACATGATGATCTGAGAACAAGATTTTCTTTGCCTTCACTAAGATCTCCATTTATGACAGAAAAATACCAGTACTAGTTATATCAAAACTCTTTTTGAAATAGCATATCAGCAGGAGGAAAAATTAAAAAAATAGGGAAATCTTGCCTTAAATAAGCATATATCCTAGCAATTCTTGGAATACCCAATGAAAGGTTCTCTGTGGACTACTCCAGTGGCCTTACTTTAAAGAGCCTAAGTGGGGCCACTTCTCAAAGGTAATACTGCTGCAGAGTGTGGAGTCAGCCACAGAATACATTCCCGGGTCAGCTTTGTTTTTTAAACACTAAGCTATTACTCTTAATAACAACCGACCAACCAAAAAAACCCAAACTGCTTAACCCATTTGAATTCAGAGCAAGTCTGCAGCTCTTTCAGAGTGATGGGGGCCTGGAATGAAGGGCTAGGGAAGCAGTAGGGGATTGGCCATTCCTGTAAGAGCTGAAATCCTTACAGAACCTAGGTGCTTCCCTTTTCAATCCCTTTAAAAATCCTTCCAACTCTTGGAGATCAGTGCATGGCCTCCATTTTCCAGATGAGCAATATTAGGTTCAGAAATTCTAAGGCAACTCAGGCCCACCCACTGTGAGTGGTGGGCTTAGAATATGAACTTCATTCTACTTCCATTGTTTTTGTGTGTTCTTTCCTCTCCACCTTAATGATTGCCTATTAGGAGATACTGTTCATTTCTCTATAAACAAATCCAATTTTTCCTGCCACCTGGTTTTGATGACTGCCCAGTCTGATTTTTGTCTTAATTATATATTTTTTAAACTGTAGGGTTTTTTTCCTTTCCATTTATCTCGTCTTAGTAATGAGGTTGGAAAAAATGAAAAATATGCTAGTTTTGTTTGGACTGAGAACATTCCAAAATATTTGGCTGTACCTCAAAACCCTGCTAAAATAATATTATTTATAACTCTCTGCTCAGTCAATTTTATTTTAAGTTTGGCTATTTCCCATGGGAGGCTGTTCTTTCTTATTGATGGTGAGGTTTGCTGCTTGGAAGCCTTAATCACAAAAAGCAAGACTCAAGACCTTGCCTTTGTGATAAATGGAAACTTGCTATACAATAGCACTAACTACTTTGGCAATTAGTTGCTGGATCTTACAGTTACCGGCTAGTTCAGAGCTGTTATATACCTAGGTTCTTGTGATGGTGAAAGAATTCAGGTAGGGTACAAAAATATGGTAAAAATGATAGTAAAGTTTATTAGGAAAGGAATTTAGTATAACAGGATAAAAGTGGGGAGAGGTAGGGGAAAATGGAGAAATATTTCCTTCCTGTTCCCCATGCAGGAAATGGGAGTAAAGACTCAAAACGGCAGCCCCATCTCTTAGTTGTATACTTTCAGAGAGCTGGGGGGGACACACATGACCATTAAGACAGTGGATCTGGGTGGGTAAGATGGGTGCTAAACCAGAAAAGGTGTCATTGAAGCCTCCTCAAATCACAGGGACAAGAAGTGGACTTCCATTTACTAGACATGTCCTTCATTCTTTTTGTCCCTCCACCCATCCAAGGAGCCTTGGAGCTTGTCAACGTCTCAAAGCAAAACAGACAAGGCAGATGCAGATAGCCCTGGAATGTAGAAAGCCCTTTTTTTTTTTTGGGACCGGAATTTGAACTCAGGGCTTTGTGCCTGCAAAGCAGGTGCTGTACCATTGAGGCACACCTCCAGTCTGAGACAGCTCTTTTGTTAAACATTTAAAAGGAGATGGGGGGAAGGGGTGGCTAGCTGCTGTAGCTTTTTAGTTTTTACTTTCTCATTTTCATGCCTGAGTCTGGCCTTACAACATATATTAAAATAATGTAATTTCCCTATCTCCTCATCTATCTCTCCTGCCTCATCCATCACCCCCGGCTAACTTCTACCTAACATCACTGTCAGAATCTTTGGGGTGGGGCATGGAGCGGGGACAATAACATGAGTTTCCACAGAAGTCATCACAGAAGCCTAGTCACAAAGCATGATCCTTCTGGCACCATTGTAGGTCACATTTTAGAACTGGGCTTTAGTGTGGCATGGCTGCTTTGCAGAATGCCTTTTGAAGAATACAGAGTTAATTTCTTCTACATTCCTCCTCAGTAAGCTATTATTGTTAGCAGATTTGTTTAGCCGCCTAGGCAGCATGGGACCTTTCATTGACTTTTGAGTAGATGATTTGATTTTCAGGCGGAGATGAGGGAGAAGGCAGCTGGCAGAATGATTACAATGGAAACCCCACGGCAAGTAGCGGGGAGGCAGGCTTTGACAGGGCATACCTGAAAGAGAAGCCTGTCTTCACCCTGATGTATAATTGAACACTGTCTACAACTGACAGCAAAGCAACGTGAATCACAGAGGCCAAGGATTTGTTATTAGAAACTTAAACAAATAAGGTTTCTCAGAAAGGCCATTCCCTTTCAGACCAAAAAGGTGGTCAGTAATGCAGCAATTCACAAGAAAATAACAATGCTGCTCTCCCAGGAACAGCTACCCTAAAGGAAACAGAGCACAAGAGGGAAAGAGACTGAATAATTAACCTACAAATGTGGTTATATAAGTGCTAAAATTCCACAATCCACAGCCCTATGGCCTCATTTTAGCCTTTAGCGACTTTCCCATCCCAGCAGTTGCTAGTGGCCTGCACTTACATTCTCCACCTCCGTGCCTTCCCAGGAGCTAAACACCTATTGATTTTCCCAGAACACTGACTTCTCTCCATAATAGGATGATTTGGTGAACGCTCTGTCAAATGCAAAGGGAAGCCTCTGCCAGACCGAGCATCAGAACGTGGTGTTTTTAATGGAAATGTGAAATATTGATGCAATTATAAATCAGTGAGAACCCAGAGGGGAAGATAATCTCATTTGAGGGAAGAGCTTTGAGGTTTTTTTCTTTTCTTTTTTTCTTGTAAAGAAAAATTGGATCAGGGAACCAAATTTATGAAGCAAAAATAGTCAACAATATTCCATAGCTGTTATTGGGACTGAGAAGAAAGTCAAATCATACATACAGTGTTGAGAAGCAGAAATGGCACATTTTAATGTTAGTTAGGGAGTCACTTATGTTTTAGGCTGAAACCCAAAATTTTTATTGTTTTGTTTTGTTAATTCACTTCTCTTATGTCCTTTTCCAAATTCCATATTGTCTCCTAATTTTGCCTTCTGTATCCTAGATGATGTTTGTCAAGGTGTCTTTTGGAGTCTTTAAAGCTCATTGTAGCTGGCTGGACGGACATTCCTGATCTACACTAGGGCACATTGCCAAGCTCAGGACCAGGTCAGAGAGAAATAGCAGTGGAGGCAGTAGGGTATAAAAAGTTCCACAAAGCCAGGCTGGTGGTGTGCTCTGGTAATCTGAGTACTGGGAAGGATGAACAGGAGGATAGTGAGTTCAAGGCCAGCCTGGGATACATAGTGAGATCTTGTCTTAATAAACAAAACGTTCTAAGAGGGGAAACTGTAATCAGAGGACAGTTCATTAAATTGGGTGGAAATACAGCAAACAAATTTATTACTCATTGTAGCCAGAATCTCATCATGGCAGAGTTGTTTCTTTTTGTTGTATTTAGATAGTCTTTGTTCACTGCTTTCAGAAATTCTGTACTTGTTGAGGGGAAATACAGAAGTGTGATAAAAGGAGAGGACATATGTATGGAAAAGAGATGGAAAATGAGTTGAGTCTGTTGGGATGGAAGAATGATAAATTGGTTTTGACATTGTTTTGAAAGAATCATAGTAACCAAAGCAAAAATTTCACAATTAATAATTTAAAATGATAATAAAAATGATTAGATTTGTTATCTAAATATTGTAAACATAGAAAAATGTGAACATAAATAATCACATTTGTGATGGTGGCAAGGGAACAGAATAACTGCTTCAGTATCAAATGACTCGTGCCAATATGCTTCTAGTTTTTCTGGTTTTCTTATTTTTTTTTCTATCTTAATAAAAAGAAAAACTACATTTGTCAATTTCTCAAGCTTAGTAGTAATAACATGCTTCACAATTTATTGAACTGATTTCATGTACTTAAAATGTTTCTCTTGTGTTTTTAACAACTATAATAACTTTAGACTTCTGAAAGGTTCCAGGAGAGGAAGTCCTCATCCTACTCTTGGTTCCCACAGCCCTACTTCTGGCAGCATGTCTGCATCTTGCATGTCACTGTTTTTGGTTTATGACTTGATGGAAGATGTTGAGTCCAGGTCCAGAAGGTTCCAGTTCCTTTATGGGCAAAAATCGAGGAAGAGGTGTTTTTGTCTTCATTTGCCTTTGCTTATGACTTTTGGATACTTTTCATATATTTGTTTCTTTTATTAAAATTCTGATACAATTGTACTGATTGGATAGAACCTGGTTTCATGTAATAGAGATCTCAAAGGGTCTAACAATGCAACATTTATAAAAGTTATAATTTATACTCCTCCTAGAAGCTGCAGTTAATATAAGAATTAAATATTCATTGATATTATGCAGTGACTTTGTCTTAGAAAAATTTGTTGTGAGTTGTTCATAGAAATCATAACAGGCTTTAGATGCGAGATGGTCTTGATACATAAACAACACACCATCGTGAATCTAGACTACAATGTGAAGTCAATGCCTAGATCCATCATTAAAGTGCAGGCCGATGGGACATGGGGATTGTTTTTATATTTGTAATTTCAAATGGAAATATCACTTAATGAACCAAAGCTTTGCCAAAGGCCCACTTAATGATGTTTACTTGGCTTAGGAAAACAGGGTAAGAAATCTGTTTGCCTTGGAAGGCTGGGAAAGAATTAAAATAGAAAACCAAATGACCTTCAAAAGGAAGTTCTCCAGCTGTCTAAATCTGGAATTTTTATATGATGATACAGCATTCTCTGAAGTGAGTGATCACATGGGACAAAGTTGCTCATAGAAAATGTGTTTTGACATATCCTAAATTATTTAGAATGAAGCTCAATAGTTCCGCTACTAAACAGAGTGTATGTGAAAAATACAGTGTGCAAAGTAGATGTAAACAAAAATTGCTACTAGCATCACCTGCAGAGTTAATTTGGTAAAATCTACACATTAACAGATGTGATAAGTATTCTTTCTGGTAAACCAAAAGTTATCTATTGTAGAACTGCAAAGTCTTGATAACTGCAAAGTCTTGATAACTACCACAACTCCAATCAAGGACACTTCTTAGAAAAGCAGAATGGTAAAACAATTGTGATGAAGCTGATCAGTTTTATGATACATGGTTATAGAAAGGCAATATTAAAAGAAGAGAGATGTTTAGCTTATAATAATTAAAAAGTAGTGTTAAGAACTAATATTTGTCAGAAAACCTCCAGCATTTCCTAAGGGAAAGGAAGGTTTTTGCTAATCCCACAAATTCCCCAGACCTAATGGCAGGTAAATTCTACAGTGTTGATAAAATACATCTGGCCTTTCTAGCTCAATGACATACATCATTAGGACCAGCTACCTCAAGCAAGTTATTGATCATAATTCAACTTCTCATGTATATTATGTTATAGGAAAAGAACTTCTGAACAACAATGAGAACTTTCATGTCCTCTTGGTAGATCTTTTTCTCTTTGTACATTGGCAATGTACAAATATTCTCTGGCTTCTACATCAGATCTTTAATGGTTTTCTTAGTGGGATTTGGTCCTCCAGAGCCTGATCACTTTTAAATGCAATGACAATATTGCATTTTGCAGTTGAGGTACCCCAAGGTGACTCTCTTGGGCCCCTCTTAGGTGACCAAGAGTCTTTCTTGAAGTTAATGCCATTTCATCTTGCTCTAACTAAACACTAAGTATTGTCAAACTCACTAAAGTGATTTCCCTTTGAAGAGAATAGGATTAGGAACAGTTTGAGGTAACATTTTTAAAATGTTTGATAAAATCTAATGCTAAGAGAAGAGAAATTGTGGGGGAAAACATTGGGAAAATGAAATAAGAAAATGATTTTCATTATACTTTATATTTTTATAATTTTAATACTAATTCCAAGTTACATGTGATGCATTATATATCAAAATGTTGAAGTAAAATAAAATTAGAGTGTTAAAAAGGAATAAAATATTGATACTCGATTCTTCCAGTCTTAATCATCTCTAACCTTCTATTTACACTAGCATCTCTGAGTGTTGTGGGTACAATTAAGACTTGGGACTCTAGTGTGAACAGGCCTGTGGGAGGCATTTTACAGAATACATTCCAATGAATTGGGAACAATTGGCCAATTCAGTCAAGCACTATTTAGAATGACCTTTCATCTTCAGACTTAAAAAATGACCTTAAAAAGACTAATTTTGTTTTCTTTCCTTCCCAACCTCTACAAAATGAAATCTCAATTATTATTACTATTATTTTTAACAATGAAAGGGCAGTAAAAAGCGTGACTGGGCTCCTAGCATTCCAGAGAGAGAAAGAGTGACAGGGGAGTCACCTCCATGTGACCATGAAAAGGTTAAGTGTTCCCAAAAAGCCCAAGTCAGTATCATGGACACTCAGGCAGGGGAATTTTCTGTCCCTGTCTCATAAAGAAGTAACAATTTTCCTTTGCTTTTCCTTTGTGACAAATAAAATTAATGAGGATTTAAAAAACATCTGCAAATTGGTCACTGTCTTCTTTCCTTTGTTTATCTGACTTTATCCCTTTAGGGGAATTGTTACTATTTTACCTTATTTTATTTTATGTTATTTTATTTAGTTTAGTTTTTGTAGGGCAGGAAGTCTTCCTGGCATCTGGCATCAAACTTTGTTGCAGGCTCTAAGCCTCTGTGCTTTGAGTCAAGCTGATTTGTTCTTCCCATCTCTACTTCTATTTAGAAACATTTTGCCTTCTCGGTAATTTTATGAATTTTAAGCTTTGACTGCTTTATGTCACAAAATCCTTTTAGATCAAACTATGTTTATTGGAGAAGACCAGTAGAAAAGATATTGTTAAATTACTTTAATTACATATCTTTGTTTAAATGTGTGTGATCTCAATTACAGCAATTTTTAAAAACATAGCTTTGGAATTGAAGTTCTTTTGTAAAAATAAGACTATTCATCATGAAAACAAAGGTAGTAATTTCATTTTCACCTTGAAACACAGTCAAATTTAAGTAGTGATGATACAACCTAAATATTGTGGCTTGAAATCTAGAGCCTTGGTTCTTCTGTTGAAATGACCGTAAGAAGGAGACTAAGGTAGAAAGGAGAAAAATAGAGGGACGAACCAATTTGGGTTTTAATACGTGTATACATGGAAATGTCACAAAACTCCCCATATAGCCATCTGAAACAAACAAAAATGTCTTTTTTCAAAAACTGAGAAGGAGAAGGTGAATCAGGTCCTGTGTGGTGGTTGGTACCAGTGTGTTGTGGAATATAAGGAAAGGCTGTAGGAGGGTGAAATAGTTTGTACTCATATATGAAAATGGAAAATGAGACCTGTTGAAAATATTTCAGGAATGGGGGGAAGGGAGATAAAGGAGAATGATGATACCTTGTAGTAACTTTTATAAAAGTCACAATGTACCCCCAGTACAACAATAAAAAAAAAATCTAGGTTCTAGTTCTAGCTTTTCTCCTAAGTAAAATTAAGGAGATCAGTTAATCTCTGGTTCTTAGTTTGTCTTTTCTAAAAAGGTGAGATTGAATACATTATTTTTAGCATATCTAGAACTTCTAAGACTATAAAGCACTGTGTTATAATAAGGTCTTTTGAAACATAAGTTAAAATAATTTAAAAATTATAATTTCATATCTTAGAGACATCAGTATAGGTCTAATATCAAGTAGACTGGGATGGAGTGACAGTCTTATCTGGATCTCACATGGTATAGATGTGAATAAATGCGATAATGAGCTTTAAACAGCATCAGTTAAACTGGCTTGAGAAAGTACACCATTTGATTTTTGTCCAAAACAAAGTTTTCCCATATAATGGGAATCATATGAAAATGTTTTTTGCTGTACTGGAGGTTGAACTCAGGGACTCAGGGCCTTGCACAAGAACTCTACTGCTTGAGCCATGCCCCTATGCCTCAGTACTTTTATTTCTTCAGATAAAATCTCACACTAACTTTGTTCAGGCTGGCCATGAACCATAATCCTCCTATTCTACTTCCTGAGTAGCTGGGATTACAGACACATACAACTATAGTCAGTCATAATTGATATTGTCTAATAGTCATATTGAAAAGTTTAACAAAGTAAAAGTAATTTTGCCATTCTATTTTAGTTAATTCTATATATCCAGAATATTATTGCTTGAAAATATAATAATTTAAAAGATTTTAATGCTATTCACTCTATTTCACATTCTTTTTTTAATGCTGAATTTTAAAAATTTGCATATTTTATACTTACAACAGAACTCATTTTAGATTAGCCACACTGTAAGTGCTATATAGCCACACAGGGCTTCAGACTTCCATATTGGACAATAGAAGTCTAGATAAAATACTTTATTCTAATCATAACTTTTAAAACTACGTATTAAAAATCTATGAAAAACCCTTTCCATATCTCTGTATTCAATTGAATTTCAATTAACCTTTTGAGAAGATTGTTTTTGCCCAGGTTTTGACAATGTGGCTGCTTTCATATAGCACAAACTGTAGGGATGTCAGTTATCTCTTAAAGAATTAGGTTGTGAAACGAATCCCAATTATCCAGCATCCATGACAGAGGCTGTGATGGCTTTGCCTGCATTTCAAAAATGGACTCAACTTGAAAGTGACATATTTCATTGTGTTCATTGCAAAACTGATGCCTTATCAGAAAACCCATTTTTCTACTGCCTCTAGAATATTGATCACTGCCAACAAGTTTAAAAGGGCTTCATATAAACTACAGATAGTTCTTTACCTGTGCCCCAAACTAGAGAAAGTTTGTCTAGATTTGTACATTGGGCTGAGTTCTTGAATAGAGGTTTTATGTAATAATTAGCTTTTTGAGCTAAAGTATTTAAACAAACTTTAATTTTCTTTTTTGTTTTGGTCATGCACTTATTCTTTAAAATAGGAATATGAGATATTTGTAAAGATCTCATTCAAGGAAGGGCTAGAATTTGGTTTGAGTCAGGTTTAACTTGTGTTAAAGCTTCCATCCACAAGGCCTGTATCTATTAAAAAGAGATTTTTTTCTGTAATGTCTTTTATAGAGAATTGATTCACAAGTAGATATGTTTTCTTCACACAATTTCACAATTTACCAGAGTCTCATAACTTTAATTCATATCAAGTTCTTTTGTTCTTATAGAAATTTAAATTTGTGAGTCGTTGGAAATGAATTAGTCTTAGATATGTGAACGACAAATATGTGTTAATGGAAGATGCAAGAATTCTTCCCCGTAGTGATAAGGATTAAATTCAGCACTTTATACTAAGTAAGTGCTCTACCATTGAGCTACACCATTAACCCAATGCCAGGATTCTAGCCCAGGTTTTGCTGTTGATTCCTGACCTAGGGCTAATTTTGATAACAAATTCTTCAAGTACTTGATCTTAACAGAAGTTAGGAATTTCAAGATGCTTAATAACAGTGGGAAGTTACATGGCCATAAACTGTTTTAGTGTTGTTAGGGATGTTCCATGTCTTCTAGTCCAACAACTTCTAACTCTGGTACCCTGAACAACTATTGTTGGATCTTCTACAGTACTGACTGCAAATAGTGATTCCTTGGCTCCTTTCCTTACCCTTAAATTGGGACCCCTTATCAGACAAGGTCTTTGAATTTAAATTTTTATTAAATCCCTCAGATGATTTTTTTTATGCAGTCAGGTTGGAGGATCTACCATCTTTTTTCTATAGCTGAGAAAATACAAGATGAAAGACTTTAGGGTATGTGCCTCTATTCCAAAGCCAGTGGATGTCATACCTGGAATTTCGCTTAAAAGATGCTCACTCCCCTAATAATATTCCACACTCTACCGTGAACTAATTAAAGTAGGAAGGAAAGGAGGACATATTTAGACATACTTTCAATAATGAAGCTATTTTTTCTCTTTTACTTTTCTTTTTTTTTCCAGTGCTGAAGATTGAACCCAGTGTCTTGTGCACACGGGACACACACTCTAACACTGAGCTACACTCCCAGCTCCATCATAAAGATTTTTAAAAACAGATTTACTTGAATTAAAATTAGCCAAACAGATTGGCTTTCTGCAGTTATTTCATTTAATCAAATTTTTACTGTATACTTTATTTTTTACTATAAGCATTCTTCAAAGAACCCTGCAAGCAAGTTCTTCTAAGCACTTCTCTCATTTTCAAAGTATAGGAGGTTTAAGGTAATGGAAGAATATGTCCATATATTTTTTCTGTGGCAGCTGGAATCATTTATGTAGGTTTATGTAAATTTTATGCAAATGTAATACATTTTATGCTCCCAAACTTATGACGATCATAACTGTTTTATTCTCCAAAAGTTGGCCTTCAGCAAGATCCTACTGAGGACTGATGATCTATACAGCCTCCTTCTGCCTGGACTTTTGCGACATTTATCATTATCCTACTTGGATACTTAAAGATTTGTAGTACATGAATATATAAGGCTAAAAGTAAGGCCCTGGCTTTCTTCTAACCCAGGCTGAATTACCTCCTGTAAACATTTGGGGATCATTCCTTGGAGTTTTTCTTTAGTTCCCCAGTAAAACTCATCTTGATTCATTTACTCCACAAAGTAAAAATCATTCAGATTGCAAGTTTATTGAGTAAAAAGACATACCCTAACATGTATGGAAAGTACTACTAAATTTTATTAGTTTTAAAAGTGACTGTTTGCCAATAGCTAAGTTTAGAAAGAAACCATTCCTTACAATGCAGCTGTAGAGAAAATTTTAAGGGGTGATGATTTCATTAATTTTCAGAACATTACAGCTAGCTGACAAAGTCTTTTCTATACCATTGTGGCTTACTGCCTTTGAAATTACTTTCTTTTCTTAAATTAACCTGTCTGAGCTAAAATGACACAATAGCAATAATAGTGTGATAAAATTGGCCTCTTTGTATAATCTTAAAGTGTCTTAACTAACTTAAATAATAGTACCCTGAATTTATAACTGCCAAAACATGCTCCATAAAAAGAGATTAATATGAGGATATTAATCTTAACACTATCTTCTTCAGAAAGTATTATAAAAATAAATATATGAGTGACGAGAGGAGGACCTTGTTCCCTAGATTTATTAGGAGTTTATCTCATGGAGGAGAAGAAGTCAGAGGGGTAGTTAGACATTTTGCAATACATACATCCCACAGTGTCCGCTGGAGAGGGTCTTGGATTAGGAGAAAACTTTGTGAGCAGCAGGAGGGAAGGAGGACACAGAATACCAAGGAAAGAGAGATTCGTGGGTCCTGCAAGAATGTTGCTCCTGGAAAACAGGCTCAGAAGATCTTTTATGAGAGTAATGAGTGAATGAGTGAGTCATTGAACCGATAAGTAGAATGGATGGATGGATTCATGGATGAACTAGGTAAGCCCCTTGCACCTTCCATTAAAGAAGACCATCCGAAAAGGTCTCCTTTGGGGTGGCTGATCAATGGATAGAGAAGGACTTAGAATTCTTTTGGGTTAATTGTAAGCTTCCTGTCAATTTTAAACTTTTGTATAAATACAAAGTATTTCTATTTCTTGAATATGGCCAATGGTGGGTGAGCTGACTGATTCAGAAGAGCCCCATTCCCCTTTTGGGAGGCTTCTTTAAGTTGAATTGAAACCTTCTCCCTGTGACTTTCCTTGGAATGTGATTATTCCTTTGGAGTCCCAGAGCACTTCTCCTCCTCCACATATGGGAACACTTCTCTAAACAGCATGCTAAATGCCTAGATCTGTGGAGGTCTGTATTCTGTTAGCCCATGATTGCTAATTTAAAGTCTCCATAAAACATCACAAATCATGTTAAACTTGGAATACTGAAAGTTAATTTTTGCTTTATCTTTCTGATACTCTCCAACTTACAATACAAAAGGCAGATTATAAGGCATGCATTTTTTTTGGAAACTAGAGAAACAATTCAAACTTTACAAGGTGTTAAGTTCTCATTGCAGAGCAATTTGACCCACAAAAAGACTACTTTATTTAAAATGTTCATGAAGTAGAGCGCTATGTTACTTAAAAAAATATAGTGGCTTTCTATAGTACTATGTTTTTGTTTAAAAATGATACCATAAAAAAACCTGTCCCACTTTTCCAGTGATGTGAAAGATGCATCTTTTATCTCAGACATTCATCATTCATCCCTTCAACATTCATGTCCTTCTTTCTTTTGTTCTTTGTACATCATTCATTCATCAAACATTTACTTAATTTCTATTATGTACTTGACTTTTGGCTAGATACTAGTGCTAGAGATACTATGTAGAATGAGACATGGTTTCTGTCTTAAAAAAGCCTGGTCATCAAATGTCTAAAGCAAGAGGCCAAGGTGAAGTGTTAGGAATAACTAAGAGAAAACGAGTTTGGACATGTAATAAGTAGACATTGGGTGAAATAAGGTAGAATTTAAGTGCAAATAGCAGCTGATATGAAATGTCTGAAAGGAGGAATGACCCATGAGCTATAAATCCATAGCAGTAGAAGAAGCATATTGCTCTAAATTCCTTATCCACCACAAAAGAAAACTGAGATCCTAAAAGGGCAAGGCATGGTCTCTTCAGGACAAGGTCTCCTCAATGTTTTCTAAGAGTTAGGCGTAATACCAGATTACCACATCTGGTTAGTGGAAGACATCAGTCTGTAGAATTTTGTTTTATCATATTCTGGTATTGTAATGTCATCTTAGTAACATTTTTATTTCCTCTTATAAGGAATAATCTCATAGAATAACAATTCATTCTTTCAGCAGTTCCTTAGTTGAGACTAGTTCTCCCAATATGATGACTTGAAAAAAAATCCTTATTCTGACAACTTTCTAGAAGACATCTTTAATTTTCCAGAGCAATTGCTCACTAATTAGTATCCCAAGAGTGTAAGTGCTCTAAATGGTGCCCTCATAATTTTTACAAACTAAGACAGCTTGGGAATTTTCTAATTTAAGTCCCAGGAAAATTCAGCACAAATGCTGATAAAAATGTGATGTCATTCTATGCCAAAATTCAGTGGAAGCATTTAATAAAGTTTATTTTCACCAAATATTTAAGTTTATAGAGTTTTCTAACAGAGTTATATAGTCTAAATTAGCATACAACCTAGAATTTTTAAGAAGAGATTAAATAAAATGACTTTATACTCTAATCTCTATACATTTAAAGGTCAGGCTAGACAAATTTTGGTTACAAAATTTCCTTTGTGTAGAGAAAATATTGGTCCCAGTACATTATTAGATAAAAGAGAATTCCAATCTTTTGATTCTTGGCCTTAATGTTATCTTTCCATTTCAAGAATAAACATGGAGGTCACACATATATGCACACAGTGAAACAGAATTTTTATGAGGATTTAAAAAAGGAAATCAGGAGAATATAAGAAAAGAAAATAAAACACACAGTGGTACCTCTCAGCGAGCCCTGGGGATAAATAAGGGTGTGGCTGTAAAATGAGTCACTCTGACATTGCCTCTCTTTTCACATAGAGACAATGGTGTGGCAGATAGACACTTATGTAACTCATAGTCTGAAACAACAGAGCAAAGAGGAGGAAGAATTTTGTCCTTTAAAATGAGTATCTTCTCTTTTTTCCTATAGCAATTGAAGGAGGTGTTTTTTTCCCCCTTTTCTCTTCTTCTTTTTTTAAAGTAAAATACGTGTTATGCACTAGTAGGTAGTGAGTGAATCCTTTTTGCCAGCAGGAAGAAAAGCAATTTTTGAATGCCAAAAATAGCTCCTTTGTGTGAAAATATCACCTACCCAAAGACATTTTAGGGAAGAAAGGAAAGATTCATGCTCTGAATTAATATTTTTAAAATATATAGGCTGAGAAGTGTTAGCAATAGAGCAGGAAGAAATTGACATGAATAGACTGAGAAGAAGCATGCAACCTTATCTATAGCCCTGGCAGTCCCAAAGTCTGCACGCTTATCCTTTTTATAGTGCTTCCGGCTTTTTGTATGATCTTAGTGATAATTTATCACCCAAGGCCATGTCTAGAGGAGACAGGTGTTTCTAATCATCCTGTTTGACTCAAGGCATTTATTTCTTTCCTTCCCTACCTTCTAATCCTTGTTTCCAATACAATATTACCAACTAGAAAAAAAGCAGGAACCGGTCTGGTTGTCAAAGATGTCCCTAGTGCTGGGGACAGAAGTAAAAGCTTGTATCTTTCTTTGTCTTAAGTCACACAGACCCCTTTGGCATCCATATACTCTAAGAAGTCTCTTTTTGTATTTTTTGCATATAGCAGATCATCGGTCAGCTACAAAGAATTTTGGTAGAAGAGTGATGGGCATGTATTGCTTTTTTTTGAGACATGGTCTTCTTCTGTAAGCTGGCCTTAAACTTGTGATTCTCCTGCTTCAGCATTCAGAGTGGTAGGTTACAAGTGTGTACCACCAGACCCAGACCCAGCCTGCATCTATTGCTTTTATCACCCCAGTGTCCTTTTCTGTTTCTATTGGTAATAATACATGCTTTTCTCTTCTTTTTGTTTTAACTAAACCACAAACTTTATTCTGATTTCAGCAGATTTTTCCACTTACTTCCTTTTTTTGTTCCAGGATTTAATCCAGAACACCATGGTGCATTTATTTATTTATTTATTTATTTTTTAAAATTTTATTATTCATATGTGCATACAAGGCTTGGGTCATTTCTCCCCCCTGCCCCCACCCCCTCCCTTACCACCCACTCCGCCCCCTCCCTCTCCCCCCCACCCCCTCAATACCCAGCAGAAACTATTTTGCCCTTATTTCTAATTTTGTTGTAGAGAGAGTATAAGCAATAATAGGAAGGAACAAGGGTTTTTGCTGGTTGAGATAAGGATAGCTATACAGGGAGTTGACTCACATTGATTTCCTGTGCGTGTGTGTTACCTTCTAGGTTAATTCTTTTTGATCTCACCTTTTCTCTAGTTCCTGGTCCCCTTCTCCTATTGGCCTCGGTTGCTTTTAAGGTATCTGCTTTAGTTTTCTCTGCATTAAGGGCAACAAATGCTAGCTAGTTTTTTAGGTGTCTTACCTATCCTCACCCCTCCCTTGTGTGCTCTCGCTTTTATCATGTGCTCAAAGTCCAATCCCATTGTCGTGTTTGCCCTTGATCTAATGTCCACATATGAGGGAGAACATACGATTTTTGGTCTTTTGGGCCAGGCTAACCTCTCTCAGAATGATGTTCTCCAATTCCATCCATTTACCAGCGAGTGATAACATTTTGTTCTTCTTCATGGCTGCATAAAATTCCATTGTGTATAGATACCACATTTTCTTTATCCATTCGTCAGTGGTGGGGCATCTTGGCTGTTTCCATAACTTGGCTATTGTGAATAGTGCCGCAATAAACATGGGTGTGCAGGAGGCACATGCTTTTCTCTTGAAGAACTAAGTACTCTTGTCACATGCCATCTTGGTGACACCATCAGTCCAAGTATCTTGTGTTTCTTCCATTGGATAGACTCGTGATCCATGCTTGAACAGTGAAACATTCTCTTATGAATCTGAATTTTGGTAGAATGACACAAACAAGGAACATGGTTACTGATTCATTCTTCTCTTCTCTTGAAGAGAGTCCTTATTGATGCATTCTTCCTCTTACTTAGACCAGGTGGATAACCTTGATTCCTTCTGCCTAAGGCCTGGTTTCTTTGTATAATTGCAATAAATCTTTAAGTAAGCCAATATTTGCAATTAAAAAATCTTAGCTACAACATGCAGAAACATAACTCATTTGTTAGAAAAACTTGGGGGAGATAGCATTTCCACTTGTAGACACTCATGTGTTGGCTAACTTCTTCCCACTGCATTTATCTCAGCTTTTTCAGTCACTCATTTATTTGATTTTATTCTTTTTTATTTATTCACTATTTCCATTTTCAAGGCTAGTCCTGCAGATAGCTGGACAGCAAACTCCCTCATCTCCCATATGTCTCTGCATAAAAGTCACTTTTTCAATGAGGCCTATGACCTCTTCGTAATCCCCTTGTCCTGACTTTTCTTTTTCTCAGATACAATACAATTTACTTATTTATTACATGTTATGAAATAAGGAATTGACTCCAAGAAGGCATGAATTTATTTTTGATTTATTCATTAAAAAAATATTCCTACCACCTATACTGGTTGCCTGATTTGGTTAAGTAGATGAATGGGGAAAGGATTTTTTAAAAGTCTACACACATTACTTGCTCTAGGACTTTTTTACTGAATTCTTCAAAATTCTTTTTTGTAAGTGTTTTCCATGAGGATGGCCATAGATATATCCTTATAGGAGATGTGGAGAGCAGAAGTGAGCTATTCTGGAGCTAATATCTGTGTTTATCTGCTGGCTGCTTGCTGTCCTCACTGGCATAAAATGGTACTAGGCCTGCAATCCCCCATCTTAGTATGATCTTCCTTCAGCTTCCCCAACTTCTGGGCCAGGTGGTGTGTTTTAGCTCTATGACCAAGGGCACCAGCTTTTTTAGGACATTCATACCACCAACGTGGGAAGCAACACTAACATCACATTTGATCATTTGTTCTCATGGATTCCAGCTATGCTAGTGAATTCCAGCTTGTCTTTGAGCTCATTCACTTTATGTCTGTCTTCCTTTTCCAAGTGCTTTCTTTTGACTTCAGACTTCAGTATCCAACTGAAGACAAGACAATGACCTAACGAAGACCGCTTACCCATGTCCTACAATTGTATAGTGTCAAACTCTATTTTGTAAAATAAATTTGTGTGTGTGTGTGTGTGTGTGTGTGTGTGTGTATCTCCTAGTGGTTTTGTTTGTCTGAATGCTGAATGAACTCCAACCCCTCACGTGTAGATTTGGATGTCCTGCCATAGCAAAACCTAAAATGTGTGGTGGCTTTGGAACCACAGAATACATAGAAAATGGAGACACAGTAAGAATTTTTAGGAACATCTTGGTGAAAGTCTCAAGTGCTATGATGTTGTTCATAGACTTTTGAACTATGATGAGGCTGTTGGTGAGGGCAAAGAGACAAATAGAAGGGGGAGACAAATCTTGTTAGAAACTGGAGGAAAGGGCAGAGATTTAGCAAAACTTGTGTCCACAGTAATGTGGAAAGTAGAAAATGTGCCTAATGAACTTGGGGGTCTAGTTAAAGAGATTTCCAGGGAAATCTAAGTAATACCCAGAAACTAGGTGCTACCCGGTTTCTTTTTGTTGCTTGCCCCAAATGTGAAATGACAGATAAACTAGGGGAAAGACTGCTAAACAAAAAGAAGCCAGGACTTAATGACTTTGAAAACTTTATACAATTCAACGTTGCTAAAAATTTTAAAACTAGTAAAATAAGAATGGCTCTGAGCAAAGATCAAATCCAAGGTAGTGCCAGGAAAGCATATTAAGGAAGAAAAAGTCCAGGGCATCCTGTAAAATCATTTTGTTACCGTCTCAAAAACATCTAAAAAGGTACCTCAGAGAACATCCAGTCAAACTAAACAGCCTTTAAAGAGATGAGGAGTCAATAAAAAAATAGAGTTCACAGAAAGAAGAAGGGCATTGTCTTCAGTGATCACAACAGAAGTTCACGGTAGAGAGGGGTTTATCTGGAAGATATTTATTGGAGTGCCTTTAGTCTAATGGACTTAACCTGAAGAAGTTTTATAGGAGAGTCTCAGTTTTCAAAAGCGAGATGTGCAGAACCATTATCACTCGAATAGAGAAATAGAATGAAGAAGAGAACTTTGAATGACCAGAATTTTAACACTATATTAATGAAAATGAAAAAAAAAAAGGACTTAGAGGACAGAACCAAGAGCCCAGATGACAGTGTAGAGAAACGGTGTAGATATGAGATCTAGTCATGGGCCTTCCAACATCTACCTGGATTTTGGAATTGCCTGAACCCAGTGCCTTTCTTTCATCCTTCACCCCCATTTTGAGCAGGACTGTTTAAAAGTAGTTTTCTTATTCCTATTTCAACATTGTATGTTGGAATAGGAGTACATAATTTGCCCTTGATATTTTATAGGTCTACAAATTACAAGGAATGGTGCTTAAGGAACTGTAGAGGAATCTTAGCCACACTTGGACCTGACTTTGATGATGAGATTTTGAACTTTAAGGTGATACGGCAATGGAACAAGAGTTTTGAGGTCTTTTGAGAGCAGTGAGTATATTTTGTATCTAGAGGGACATATGTTATTAGGGTCAGAGCATGTGCTGTGGTTGAAACCAGAGTTTTAGGCCTTAGGTCCAATCTCCTGCCCCTATATGCCAAACAAAGAGATGAAGAAGGGCAGAGAAAGGAGGTTTATTACATATCATAGGAATGCCAAGGGAAGGCATCAGTACATCTTCAGCCTTCTTCGGTGTATAGAAAGGAGTTTTAACTTTCTTTTTTTTTTTCTTTTTTAAATTATATTATTGTTGTACTGGGAGTACATTGTGACATTTACAAAAGTTCTTACAATGTATCATAGTTGAATTCACCCTTCCATCATTCTCCTTTATTTCCCCCTCTCCCCATTCCTGGAATAGTTTCAACAGGTCTCATTTTCCATTTTCATACAGTAGTACATAATATTTCTACTACATTCAGCCTCCTTCACCCATTCCTTATATCCTCCTTCCTCCCACTGGTACCATCCCCCAGACAGGACCTGTTTTGCCTTCCTGTCCTTCATTTTTGAAGAAAGGTATTTTTATTTGTTTGGGATAGCTCTATAGGTAGTTTCCTTGTGAATATTCTATGTATACATGTATCATAACCTGAATTGGTTCATATCCTCTATTTTTCATCTTTCTACCTTTGTCCCCTTCTTATGGTAATTTCAACAGGTTTAAAAATTCTACATTCATTCTTGTATAGAAAGTACATCGCCTACATTTACCTTCTTCACTCCCCTTAGTTAAACTGTTTCTCATAATATCGTGCCTATCTCCTACATGAGAGAAAATATGCAGTCTTTGTCTTTCTGAGCCTGACTTACTTCACCTAACATGATGTATATGGTCATACCACCCTGAACGTGTCTAACTTCATCTGAGCCCTAGCTTTAAATTGACAAAGAATTAGGACAGGAGGCAAAAGGTATGTATTAAACAGCTGTAGTCACAGGAGGTGTGGCCTAGTTGGCCATTTTCATAGTCCTTGTTCTCAAAGAGTTCTGAAAGGGTTCAGGAGAAGTTATTATCACTGTCATTCCTTGAGGGGAGTAATCTGGCTAGGATGAACAAGTCTTTGTTGCCTGGTGAGTGATTTGTCCTAGGGGGGTTTTGCTGTTCCTTAAGGGTAGTTTTGGTCCTTTGTCATAAAGATATTGTCAATCAGTCCTGTCCTTCCAGAAACCCAAGATGATTGCAAAGTGACTGCAGAGAGAAATGGCATAGAGCAAAGACATACAAAATGGAGGCAAGGATGCTTAACTTTTCTCCTGCTTTTAGTTCATTTATGATCCCAAATAAGGAGTCAGTACTTTTCAACAAAAGCAGTTTTTAAGTACTTGTTACAGGGTGGGCAAGCTCTAGGTGGTTTCCAATGATCCTTGCCTCCTGGAATTCACACCCTTTTTTTTGATTCCTTCCTGTTGAATGTGGGGTAGGCTTATGATCTCACATCTGACAACTAGAATATAGCAGAAGATAATGTTGTTAATTCTGAGATTTAGTGATAAAAGACTGGTGTTTCCATCTGGTAAGGAAACCATCTCCTACTCTCTTTCAAATGCTTTACCTAGAGGGAAGCCAGCTTCCATGCCATAAGGCAGCCCTGTGGCAAGTCCCATGGGAGTGAGCTTGAAAGTCCCCTTTCTGAGCCCTGGTAACATCTATGTGAATAAGATTGGAAGCAGAGCCCCCCAACCCCAGACAGTCCTTGTGATAACTGCAGCCCCAGCCAAAACCTTGATTTTAGCTTCTGAGGGAACCAGAGCCCAAGATACTCAGCCAACACAGACACCTGCTTTACAGAAACTGTTGGAAAATAAATGCTTACTGTTTTCAGCTTTTAATAATGAGTTGAGATAATATGTCATGCAGAAATGTACAAAAATACATTAATATTCTAGAGGATGGACTATATGATAATGTTCTAATTGCCATTACACAAATTTCATGAAGAAATTTCAATGACATTATCAATGAATCTTTTAGTCACTAATTGAAGATTGACATCCTCAAGTTTGGTGTCTTACTTCTCCACTGTCTTAACTGATCTTTTGATTAATTAATTCTTAAATTATAAAATGATGGTTGAAAAGGGCATGAGGGCATGGCATATCCTTGTGGCCTTGGAATTCTCCAAGGTCAGAATGCTCAAAGATAAAAATGTACTGAATTTATTTGTAACAGTAACCAACCTCCACGTCAAGCTTTATCTGTGCTTAGACTATCAAACTTGCTTTATGTAATATTTTAGTCAATTCTCATAACAGCCCTTTGAAATAGGCATCATCATTATTTCTACTAAAGAGACTTCCCCAGGGTTCCTCCTTGAGAAGAGGTGGGTCTGAAATTTAAGCCCAGGCTTGCCTACTTGCAAAGAAGGCCTAAACCCTTAATTCTTCCATTCAGGGGTCTCCTGCACTGTTCTGCAAGAACAGACTAACAGACTGCAATGTGTGTATTCACTTACTGGCCCAAAACTTACAAAATAGAACCAGGACCAGCCCTTTTCTTATCCTCATGTATGCAGCCTGAGAGGATTTTGAATCTAGCTTCCTTAATCTAACCCCATGTTTTGTAAGGAGGGGTGCATGACCAAGCTGAAGTGAACCCTCTCACCAGGTTATTGCCCCTGCTCCTAAGAAAACTTTTGCTGACCTTAAACACTGTTCAGAATATGGGAGATAATTAAACTGAACAGTTATTTTGATTTCCAGGATTAGGAGTACATAAAAGGGATAAATCAGAGACATTTGGCTGAGTGGAACAAAAGCTCCTTGGTGATGTCCATAACCAAGACTACCATTCCAAGGGACAGGGAGACTGGCACATTTGGTAAACTGTGATGTTCCAGATATTTATCGGTTGTGGTATGGGTCTAGGGGCCATCTGACAGGTGCTATTGACTTATTTTTTTAAAAGACAGTTGCAGTATAAAATGCAGTTGTATCCCTGATAGGAATTGGGTCTTTGTTCTATTTTTTATTTATTTATTTTATTATTTTATTATTCATATGTGCATACAAGGCTTGGGTCATTTCTCCCCCCTGCCCCCACCCCCTCCCTTACCACCCACTCCGCCCCTCCCTCTCCCTCCCACTCCTTCAATACCCAGCAGAAACTATTTTGCCCTTATTTCTAATTTTGTTGTAGAGAGAGTTTAAGCAATAATAGGAAGGAACAAAGGTTTTTGCTGGTTGAGATAAGGATAGCTATACAGGGAGTTGACTCACATTAATTTTCTGTATCTGTGTATTACCTTCTAGGTTAATTCTTTTTGATCTCACCTTTTCTCTAGTTCCTGGTACCCTTTTCCTATTGGCCTCAGTTGCTTTTAAGGTATCTGCTTTAGTTTCTCTGTGTTAAGGGCAACAAATGCTAGCCAATTTTTTAGGTGTCTTACCTATTCTCACCCCTCCCTTGTGTGCTCTCGCTTTTATCATGTGCTCATAGTCCAATCCCCTTGTTGTGTTTGCCCTTGATCTAATGTCCATATATGAGGGAGAACATACGATTTTTGGTCTTTTGGGCCAGGCTAACCTCACTCAGAATGATTCTTTGTTCTATTTGATCGGCCAGGTCTTTTTAAAAAAATGTGGCATTACTATAATTTTTAAAGTAAGATTTTGGTTAAAATTCTTAACTAAACATTTATTTGCTTTTTCTTCTCATTAATTTCTCAACAGATTTAATTTCTTTAAAGTTAAATCCTTTGTACTTCTTACCATTAAGTGTTAGCATAACTTAAAAAATAACAGTTGGAAAAATACATTCCATGATTTTTTTGGGTCATTTTTCTCATACCCAGGCTATATATTCAGTCACAGGGTGATGGAAAGGCCAAAGATTTCTTATCACATCAGAGTTTTTAGGTCATTTCCATTTTTTTCCCATTTTATTTTTTCCTTTTCAAACTTTCACTTGAAAGGAAAATTAGTTGGAAAACACCAGCCAAATTTTTTTCCTTCCTGTTTTGACTATTCAACTGCCAATTCTTTCTCCATACTTTATCTGATGTGCACAAGATACAGAGAAATTATGACTGTTTTTGGAGTTGGCAATAGTTAAATGGAATTATTGCGAGTGACTCAAACCAACATGTATTTTGTGGAGTCTTTTGATTGTGCACAGCTTTCTCTGAGACATAAAAACCTCTTGAAGGATTAGCTTGCTAGAGAGAATTATCATTTTGGAAGATTTGTGCCACATTTCAATGATAAAATTATTCAGAAAAAAATGCCTCTCTGTAAATATTCTCTAAATGCTCACAAACATATGAGCCTTTGGGGGCCAGAATCAGGGCACAATTTGCATAAATTAAATGTACACACATACACATGCATTTGATAATCCAAAAGGCCTCCCAGATGTGTTCTGATCTTTCCTGGTAAATTTCATCAGAATAACCATGTCGTGTCCTCACAAAAGCCTGGGACATAGACCATGGTAACACTACTCGGAAAACCTGACATTGGCCATGGGTGTGTTGCAGCTATATTAAAGTGGCAGCTGGATTAACTCTGTTGGATTCCAAGTAGGCTATATGTCTCTTTTCCTTAGTAGACCAGTGTGAAATATAAAATTTACATTTTAATGTAATACCTTAAATGACCTAAGTCATATATTATAAACAACTTACCCTATGATAACTCTTCTGATAGACTCAAATACTCTTTTTTTCAAAATGAAATCTGGCACATTTCTACAAAGTGAGATGACTGTATCAACAAATTCCTAGAGATTTTTAATGACTAATTTTAATAATTAATCTGATCTGCTAGTTGGAAGTTTTGGTTGTTTTATGTGTCTATCTCATTAGAATTTCCAGCACTACTAAAGCATTAGTGTTGGAATATACCGGGAGAAATTTTGTGAACTGGTTAGTTCATTACATATAATACAGTTGAGTAGTTTCACATCGTTACCTATGATAGACCACCATAGCCAAGGGACAAGATGTAATTCAAACATTACCTTTCCTGTGATGATGGAGTTCATGTTAAGCAAAAAATCTGACTTCAGAAACTTACTTTGCATATTAGTCAAGTATGTGTCTTTAAGTCCACCTAGCCTGGGCTGGAAGGCTCCCCAGGAGACAGTGGGTAGAGGAGAGACTGTGAAGTGATCCTGCAGTATTCCTTCTTATCAAAGCCCTTCTTAGGCTAGGCTCCCACATTCCAGCCTTCTCATCCCATTATAAACTGGGGTGAATTTTGGGCTGGACAAGTCCTATTATGAAATGCTCTGTGACAGGAAAAATTGAGAGAATGTGCTTGTGTAACTATAAAAGCATGTTTATATGGCTTGGATGAGAGCAGGCAAGAGAGAGAGAGGTGGGTGGAGGGGCAGAAAAGAACAGTGATATTCTTGGAAATAATATGCTCCTGTGTCACCCCTATAAAAGGCATTTCCTTTAAATCAGGCAGGCATAATGAACGGTGTGACACTTGGTAGCCTGCTTTTCATCCTAGAGATAGCCATTACCACTCACTAAAATAGTCTGTCACCGTGATGCTCTGGGGCCATTCATTTTTCATGGCCCTCTTAGTGATGTGACTGGGATTTCCTGAAACCACCTTGCATTAACACACCCTTGATTCCTTTCTTCCAAAGGTTTTCATGTGTGTGTGTGTGTGTGTGTGTGTGTGTGTGTGTTCCCCAGAAGGCAAACAAGGAAACAAAAAAGAGCATAAGATCAGCCAAAATTTAATGTTATAACATGGAGAATTTTCAAAGTTTATAGTTCAATGCATAGCATGTAAAAATTTTTAAAAGGCAGTTTAAAAATTCTTACCAGTCCAGAGGTTCAAATTTCACAGCATGAAAGGCAATTTCAGCAAAGTGAGGGCTTCTGATTTGCAGGCTGCTTCAAATAACAGTGTCCCTTTGATAATATTGACACCTATCTCCTTTCACAATCTAGTGCTTCTCCTGCACTTTGTAACATATCCCATCTGTTTTTTAGGGCCACTGTCATAAGGATGCCTGGAAGAGTGGAGAAAGGCCTGATTGATCACAAGGTCCTATCAAATGTCAAAGCTGCCCCTGGCTGACCTCCCATCTATTCAAAGCTGCTTTGATTTAATCTCCAAACTGGCTGCTTCTCCAGGCTGTGAGTTCTATCTGCAACCCATGTGTCAGCATTGAGATATGACCTGCTTCACGCTCCATTCATCTCATTTGAAGGACGGAAATTAAACTCAAGGGTCGAAGAGGGGAACTGCTCAAAATACACACACATTAACTGAAGCCTTTTGTGTGGGTGCATTATAGGAGTTTGAACAACCATTAAAAATTATATTGAAATGAAATTGATCTTGACTCCACTGAAATAGCTTGGAACTTTTCCTCCCTTCACCTAGTCTTCTTTCTTTCCTCCTCTGTAGTAATCATATGTACCTACCTAATCTCATTAAGGTTCAAAATGGGAGCGGAAAAATTCATATGACTTTTTTCAGTTCTTTTAAAAATGGTGACTTTTAGAAAATGCATAGATTGCCTATCATTTGCACTGTAAATAAATAAAAAAGATAGGGAAAACTGATAACTGTACTAATAGAAATGTAGGCTGTTTTGTTGAGCACAATTGAATTATTTATGTTTCACCTTTCGAAATTTTTTAAACATCCAATTAAAACTCGAACCTTGGGACATATAACTATCAGGACATATTGCTGCAGCATAATTCTGTATATTCTAGGTTCCATTTTTTTTTTCTGTGTGGGAGATTGAACCCAGGATCTTATGCCTAGTAGGCAGCTCTACCACTGAAAGATAACTCAGGTCCTTGGCTCTATTTTTGTTTTGTTTCCCTTATTCTTTTCATGGGCCCTTTCATACTATTAACCATGGCTAGTAATGGAATAAAGGATTGAATTCTTATAGATTTGTTGTATAATAATCTCAAAAAACAAAACTCTATGTTATTTACCAGAGGACAACTATGACAATAAGATCATTGTATCTGAAGTGTGTTGAGAAAGTTAACTATATTCAATTTGTGTTTATTCATTAGCTTATGTATTCATGTATTTATTATTTGAATTCTAAATTTTAATGGTACCTAGGTAAGAAAGTCTATTTTTAATTTGAAAGCATATTATGCATTTCTCATTAAAATAGTAATACTTATTTAATATAGAAAAACAATCAGCACAGACAGACATGGGGAGGGGCAGAGAGAGAGAGAATAAAAGACACCCAAAACACTATTGACCAGAAGTACCCAACATTAATACCTTAGTGATTCTCTTTCCATTTTGTTTTTATGTGCACAGTTGTTTTCCTTATATGAGATCACATTCTTCCTATAGGAAACCACTACACTTTCAGTTTTTATGATCATTCTCTTTTATGTCCAAATAATATCAACTTATATGTAATTGGTTATTCATTTTGCTCAAACTGTATTGATGCCCACGGAAGTTTTTCTTTTCAACATTTTTCACTTTTTAAAGCATTATTATATAAAAACATTTATGCTTCTATGATTTTCTTCAAACTCGTTCATTTTGGGGAAAAATGATGTGTTCAATTTCATATTGTAATCAAAACTATTATCTTTTATGTCCTTTCATTTGAACATTCATTTCTAAATAACTTTCCTTCTTAAATAATCATTTGCTTTTCCTTTAACACGTATTTTGTTTTATATGTAACGTGTAATAGGATGAGGACCGTAGTGAATATTAATGCTATTTCTACATAGACTATTACTTGGGACGATGGAAATGCTTCAAAATTATGGTCATATGCAGAGAAAGATTTGAGCATCTAAAACACTCAAAGAATGCCATTTGCACATTTAATTTTGCAAGTGAGGAAGCAGAAGAACATGATTGTCTCTCTCTTGTACTGCTTCTCAGTAGAACATGTCTTTCAATAATCCTTATGCAAATATCTTATTATTCAAGGCAGACTATGATGAAAAATGAGTTGTGTAAGTTAATTCTTACAGTGCTGGGTAAGAAATGTGTTTGTGCTTTCAAGTAACACTTGACAACAGAATTTCTTTCAATGGTGTAAATGTTCTGTACTTGTAACTCTTCAACATGATCACCACTAGTTAATTGTGGCCACTGAATATGTGAAATGTGCCTAGTGCAACTGCAACTGAATAATTAATTTTATGTAATTCGCCACATGTAGCTAGTGGCTATCATATTGAACAACACACCTCAATATTTTAATCACTGTTAGAAACACTTTAACAGTTTATGAAGTATTATAGATGCTTACCCATTTATTCAGGCTCATTTCATTGAAGAATAAATATTAGATGGTAAAGAATTTACAGTATTAGAATATATTAACAGAAAAAAAGATAGTAAAAAGTCACTTGTGCATGGAGAAATGTTTTTCATGTCTTTCAGAGAAAAGGTTTGAAAATTTCAATAACACAAAGATAATAAAAGGATCTTCATGGAACCCTATTATACAAGTAAAATGAATTGACCCGAGAACAGACCAATCTGGGTTCTAAGATTTGGTTTTGACATTGATGACATGTTCCTTTACTTTTGGTGGTCTTAGTTACTTGATGGTCATGATAATGGGTTGGGAATAGATGAATTTTGTTGCTCTTGTTATGGATAAATCATATGAATTTCTTCTTCTATGCTTAGAATCAAATTCTACTTTCCCTCTTGTTTCAATATTGTATACAAACACCCAGGGCAGGACAGGTATCTGGCAGGACAGGTATCTTTTAAGTAGTTGATAAGTATTTTTTGAATGAGTGGAGGTATTAATTGTCTGTCTGGATGAGCAGGTTCTTTTTAACCTCTGTTCTTGTAGCTTGATGTTTCCCATCCCAGACGTGTTTTTTAAACATGAATGATTTTGATGCAGGAGAAATTGCTTACTATGGAATGGAAGATCAGTGGGTGGAACTTTGTGCTCTTGAGTTGCTGAGAGTGGACAACCAGACACAGCCAAGGAAGTATGGGACTCCAGCACTTTACTGACTTCCCTAAAGGAAGGCCCTAGAATGGCTCCATTTGAGGAGGCGGTGAGAGAGCAGAAAGGCCAGAATGTATCTAAGGCTTAACTTCCTGGGATACTCATGATATGTGACTTTTCTGAAAAGTACTTTTTCACATCTTAGCAATAGTAACTGCCCTGATCATTCAAGTCTAGAATAATTAAAATTTCCTTATTTTGTTTTCTTACACATTTGTTATATGTATAAGGAATTTAATATTGCTCTTTTGGGGATAGTTAATTTTTAAAGTAATTATGCCTTTTTAACCCAACAAAACTGTTAGCTTTATGGCAAGGACAGAGATATTACCTTTATAGCTGGTACATAATTCTCTACATCTCAGAAGCAGTGTAATCTACTTTCCCTCTCTAGGATCAAACATATGGGAAAAATACTGTCTGAACAGAAAACACTAGGGTTACGTTTATGATTAGAAGTGATGTTATAGGTAATTTAATAACTGCCCTTATTTTTGGTACCTATCCTCCTCCAGGAACTTAAAAGCTGATTCACATTTTCTAGGCTCACTATAGATGCCTGGGGATCTTTCAGAATTGCTAGGACTTCAACCCTACAAGAATATATAAAAGAAAATTCAGAAGAGATAATATTAAAAATAAAAAATTAATGACCATTAATTTAAGGGAGGGGAGGAGATCTTTCACTATCTTTTTCAAGGGCACCCCACAACAACATTGTGCATAATAAATCCCTGAACCTTGGTGTTCTTCCTGTTGTAGAATGTAAGTGTTGACAATACCTCCCTTTTAAAGTAGCAGTATTTCATTTTAAATTAGCGCATCTGGGGAAAAAGAAGTAAGAATGTAGCAAGATCTATATAGATGTTCATATTCTTTAGACCTATGAATTTCACAACTAAAATGTAGGTTAAAGAAATAGTTCTATAGAAAAAAATCTTACAGAATAAATATCTTTATGTGTTCATTATCTATTATAAAAAGAAATTGGATATAGTTTTGATGCTTAATATTATGCAAATGCTTAAAAATTATACTAGCAAGGAAATACATTAAAAAACTGTTGACATTTAGCATTTTAGAACTTACCTACATGCATGGAAAATTGTTTTTGCCATAATGTCAAGTGAATAAAAAAAGCAGAATGCAATACTTGTACTCAAGTGAGTGCAATGTTCATATGTATGCGGAAGTAACTTTCCCCAAATGGAAAGAGTTACTTCATTGGTAAAGTGTTTACATTGTATAAAGAAAACAAGCTTGAGGTTATAGCTAGATTTTAATTATAATTCTTCCACAAACTGTGTGACACTGGCAAATTATCCATTTCTTTATTGGATAAATTGTGTGTGTGTGTGTGTGTGTGTGTGTATGCATGTCTGTGTGTGTGTGTAGGAGAGAGAGGAAGAAAGGAAGAGAGAGAGAGAGAGAGAATAAGCAAGGTTGTTCATAGTCTAGGACATAGTGGGAATTCAATAGCAATCCCTTTTCCTGTACTAAATACCTGCGACTGCCAAGGGTTAAGCAATTTTGTTCAATTTGATTCATTTTTATAAAGCCTTATATCCTTACTTTTTACTCACATAACAATTTCTATTGGATGTTTAGAAATTAATGATTGGTATGATAATTATCCCATAATTGGCCAATAATCTCTATATTTGGATGGATTTCAGAATGATATTAAATATCCAGGACTGAAGGTCAGGTCAATTTCTACCTACAATGGAAAATGTAAAGCGAAGAATGGTATATTAACTGATCTTGACTGAGAACTAGTGCAATTTCCATTCATTTTCCCCAAATTATTGACATTAAGTCCTGGAACACTTACAGGTATGATTACATGTAAGGTTATGTTCCATTAACCTCTGGGAGTTTCTCCCCATAGACTTGAGGAAGGAATATGTCCCAAAAAACAGGCAATTTCAGGATGCTTAGAAACATATTATACAGTATACATGAGAGCTTTAAAGAAATTGTTTCTATAAGTGAAAAAAGAAGGGTAATACTAGATGAAGTGACTTTTGCCACTTGTTAATAGGGGGCCAGAGAAGACAAGGAAGTCATCAAACAAGAGAATTAAAATTCTTTGTCAAGTAAGGCTATATTTTGTATGCTTAATTACAAAAGGAAATTAGGAACAAGTGGATGTGTATTACTGCATGAATTAATGTAGAATTTAATTGGTTTGTAGTAAATTAATGGCTGCTTACAATTTTTCTGGCAATTTGTTATAAGCTGTGTAATTTTAAATTGGTTTCTTGAAAACGCTGGATAAAACATTTTAATTCACACATTACTTTAGGAATTGATTTGGGGATAATAAAATATAATGAAATGTTTTACTTCAGATGGATCTAAGTTCTATTTGTTCTGTAATTTTTTTTTTAACTTGAGTGCATATAGGACATTGCTAGAACGTTTGGAAGAGCTGTAACCATTTGTAAGTTATACATCCTTTATTCCATTGGGAAAACTATAGCTCTTTTTAAATGTTATTTTCTTGGAGCAGTAAAGAATAAGGAAAAATCCTTTAGGGCTTTCCTCTTCTATCTAAGAAAAATTGTATATGAAATTAAAAAGCAATAAGGTATAAAAATCTGACAACTCATCAAATAAGTGATTATAAAAAGCCAGGAATTGGGACATTTACATTTGGGCCACTAAGGAGAAGTTTCATGAGTTTTCAGCTAGTCAGGGATAGTGATAAGACTACATTTGACCAACTGCCAAACAGAAATTAGGCCAGTTACTGTTAGTCAAGAAAAGTAATTTCCTATAAAGGTGTTTGTGAGCATATTATTTTTAGTTTAGAGAATATTATTTTCCTGCTCTGACAATATATACTTAGGAGAATTTAAAACAAAAAAGATCTCGGCATATGAAATCACCCAAAGGGCATAGGATCTTTTATCTTACCATTAGAATGGTGTGAGATTCCTGTCCTTTCCTGGCTGGTCAGTGCCTATCCTCTTGGTATTCTTTATTTCAACTAAGACTTTCAGCTTTCATGAAAGACAGTCATTCGCAATTTCTTCTCCCCTCTTGGAATCTTCTTTGGCCATTCTTTTTTTTTGTGGTACTGGGGCTTGAACTCAAGACCTACACTTGAGCCACTCTATCAGCCATTTTTTGTGAAGGGTTTTTTCAAGATAGGGTCTTGTGAACTATTTGCTTGGGCTCAATTTGAACCATGATCCTCCCGATCTTTGCTTCCTGAGTAGCTAGGGTTACAGGCGTGAGCCTCTGGCGCCTGGCTCATTATTTTCTTTTGTGACTGATTAGGTGGTAATAAGACTCTCTGCCCAAATTCCTTATCATATTACTGGCGACAGTGCAAAGCATTTTTTCCCCAAAGATTTTCATGTCTGTGATTATCCTGCATTTTATAGATTCTTTTCTGAGGCATGGCTCTCCTTATGCTAATTCTTTCTTCTCATCTTCAACTAGAAAAGCCTGGTTTTAAGAAACCCTTTCCCAACTCCATCTTCTTTCTCTTAGTTCTCATTGGGGTTTGTCTATAACAGAGTTAGCTACATTATATATCACAATTTTCAGATACAAATTTGATATTGAAAGTAAGAACTGCATTTATTATTTTTGGCTCTTCATAGTTTAGCTATGTTCTTGGCACACAGTAGGTACTCAACATGTGCTAACTTAATTAAACCAAGTTATAATGAGTATGCTTTACTTTAAGTGAGATAAAAAGTCATCTTTTTGAATGGTAACAAATTTTAACAAGTATAGATTTCCCAGACTAAACTTTATACTCTTAGGAATAAAGATTTGGGGCCAGGTGTGGTAGTGCAAACACGTAATCCTAGTTACTCAGGAGGTCAATATTGGAAGGATCATAGTTTGAGGCCAAAAAAGGTTAGTGAGATTCTATTTCAACCAACAAATCAGGTGTGGTGGTCATGCCTGTCATTCTAGCTACTGTGGGAGACCATAGGTAGGATGATTGCAGTTTGAGGCCGACCCCAAGCAAAAACACAATACCCTATCTGAAAAATAACTAGAGGAAAATTTGCTGAGGGTGAGGCTTAAGTGGTAGAGCTCCTGCCTAGCAAGTGTGATGCCCTGAGCTAATACCTCCCCCCCAATAAAAAGTATATTAATTTCATCTTGGGAACTTTGGGGCATTAGAAAGTAAGACAAAAAGATCAGTGTTTTCTTATTTTTGTTTTTAGTAAGAGAAGCTATTTTGGTACATTTGATTTAATATCACAAAAGCGCCTTCCCCTCTACCTACTTCTAAATACATTTATGGTAGTCTTAACTTTTAAAAAATTTCTACCCTCATTTTCCCACAGTTTCATTCTTGGTTATTAGCTAGAAACTTAATGATAGTTTAGGAGACAGAGTGGGTGAAAATGTGTGTGTGGGTGTATCTTTTTTTGTTTCTTTCACTTGTCTTTCTTTTTATTTTCATTTTTCGTTCTCTTTCTCTCTTCCTCCTTGTTCTCCTCCTCCTCCTTTTCTTTCTTTTTTTTTTTTTGTAAGAATCTTTTCTCAGTGTTATTTGGCTTCCTCACTGCCATCCATGAAGAGGGCAGGAAACAGAATGTTAACATGGTTTCATTTTTTAAATAATTGAAGTTCATAGGCTGAGAAGCTCAAATTTACTGACTGAAACAGTTCTTTGTACTATTCTTCATACTCCAAATTCACTGTTCTTTTACCCTATAAAATTTTACACATATTGTCATTGCCTTAGGATATTTTTCTCAGTTGTCTTAGAAATCAAGTATATAGAATTAAACACTATTGGATTATCTGGTCATCCTACTGCACTCAAAATCTAAGTGATATTTATGTCCATCAATATACTAAAATCCATTTCTCTAAGTTTAAATAGTTTAGTAACTTCTCAGGACAATTTACCTCTTCAGGTTGTTTTCTTCTTTTTTCAGTAGTGGGATTGAATTCAGGGCCTTGTGCTTGCTAGGCAAGCACTTCTCTGCTTATGCTATACCCCTAGACCTTTTTGCTTATAGTTTCTTTTTTACTTACTAATTTTGCCCAGGCTGTCCTAGAACCATAGTTCTCCTCTCTCCACTTCCCTTTAAGTATTATTAACACATCAGTTTAAGGATTAGAATAATAATAATTTGAAGGAATAAAGATTATTAAAATTTGCCACAACCCACAGAACCTCTTTGGTAAGTGTAACACTAGATAAATTTATAGGACAAGAGGCAAACTGAACAATCTATGACATATCTTATCAATAAGCTCATTGAATTTTGAAGACCCATCTTTAGGAAGTTTTTTGTAACTCCGACACTTTTATAGTTCTCATAATTTAGGTATTACCTTGTTTAGTGATTAGACTTGACTCAGTCTTAGAAAACAGAGATCATTAAGAGATTAACACACACGATACAATTAGACACATATTCTTCAGGTGCATATGGAAAAAATAATATTTAAAAGAGATAGAAGAATTGCAAGAAAACCAGTCATAACAAGCAAAGATAGCACCAAAGCTCAACATGAAATGTCTCTCGTTTTAACTCTCCTAGAATCAAGATCTTCTAAAAAGTGAACACAGCACTTCTTCCTCTGTCCCAGTCAGAAGCTGAAAATTGATTTTCAGCTAGGGATGCTGAACCAGCCTACCTCATTCAACTATAGCTATGTTAAGCCTTTGCAGTTTGGCCAATCCAGTAGTACATTAGGTATCAGCCATCATCACCTTACCTTTGTGATCGTAGTTTAAGCCTGATAGCCTGATTATTCCTTTATATTTTCTGGCAATATCTTTACTCACAAATTGATTTCAGCCCTGCCAGCCAGTTCATTTTATTTGGGAATACAATTTTTTATTTTTTTGTCTGTAATAGTGTTTGAACTCAGGGCCTCATACTTGTTAGGCAGGTTTCCTATACTTGAGTCATTCTGCCAGCCCTTTTTTATGATGGGTATTTTTGAAATAGGGTCTCATGAACTATTTGCCTAAGCTGGCTTCAAACTGCAATCTTCCTGATCTCTGCTTCCTGAGTAGCTAGGATTATAGGGGTAAACCACTGGCACCCAGCCTGGGAGTATAGTTTTTTAGTAATTACAAATTCCTTTGTTTTCTGTGTATTTGGACTGGGTCCTTTTTGTCTATCCCTAATGCTTTCTCTCTCTACATCATGTTAAAATCTTTGGCTTGTAATAAGGAACATTGATTTAGACCAGTGTGGAGCAGAGAGACTGCTTCCAGACCTGAGGAGTGAGAGGCTGGTACAGAGATGTAAGATGCCACTGCCATTTTTTCTGTGTCTTGATTTCTCTTTTGGCACATTCCTTCTATAATATTGTAGACTTGATTTTTTTTTGCTGTTGTTTTATAGTTGTTATGAGAGAAAGTTAATTCTATATTTATTTCTGAGAAATTCATCACTTCTTTTCAAAAGTCCAGCCCAAACAAACAGAAATCTCTTAGCCTCATTCCAAATTCTAAGATAATAGTGATTTGCTCAGGTGTTTGGATCAGATGCCCACTTTAGGAGTAATCAACTGTAATTAATAGATGGGGTAACATTTTAATATCAAGGGAGCACTATACTAACTGTATAGATTTGCATGGATTTGGGAGGTTGGAGAGTAGATACTAGTTTCCAGAAAAATATGAGGTGCTTCCCAAAGGGAGATTCTGCACCCTCTGCAATAGTTCTCTATGGCACTCTCCTCTAAATTGCTTGTGTCATGATTTTCTTAAGAATCATAGGCTTTTCCAGTCCATGCCAAAAGTGACCAAAAATCTATTGTTTGATGTTATTTTGCCTTAAAACTCTGCTAAATGAACTTTTAAACATATATCTTGCTTTTGAAAGTGAAATGTTTTTTTTTGTTTCTTCAGCACTCATAATTAGCTCAAGAACATAGCTTCCTCAGCAAGCATTTTTTTTCTTTTTAGACAGAAAAACAAAACCCAATTTCCTGGCTGTCTCTCTTTCCATCTGCTTTACCATTATCCCTTAATTGAGGAAAAATTCTAAATAAATCTGGTGGTCATTACTTGATGTCAGTCTTGACACTATTTGCTCATGTAAGGGTCACAGCCTATCATAATTATATAATTACACTATATCACTCTATGCTCAGCTCCCCTTCCTAATGAATGCTTCATTATCCCAAAAAAGAATATATTATACAAAATCTACATTTTACAATTTGGCATTTTGCTAAAGATTAGGCTTTAACTGGGTCTTGGGAATATCAGGGCTTCTTGCTTTTGATCTTGCATGTTTAAATGCAATATCAACCTTTCCCTTTCTGAGAACTATCATCTGATATGAAAATTTCAGTCACACTCTAGTTGTCTTCCACAGATCATTAGGCAAAACAGAAGTAGCAACATAACCACAAAACAGTAATTTAATGATTGTTGATGGACTGTAGTTAAAACATCTTAACTGGAATTATGATTTGAGACATGAAAATACTAAGCAACATTTCAAATATCACTAAAAACTGTGTACTTGGTTTTATGAATTAAAAAGCATAGAATTAATTATTAGAATTTTAGAGCTATAAACTGTTGATAAACCAAAGCTACTGTTCAGTCATGTGCCAACTCTCTGATATGCTTTACTACAGTGGTTCTCATTCTGGCTGAAAATAGCAATTAGCTGTGACATTATTTAAAAACAGATCCTTAAACTGAGATATTTGGGGCAGGGATTTTAATGCTTCCCAGATGATTCTGATGTTTCACTAAACTAGTTTAGTTTTCATTGCTTTCTGAGAATTCTGGGAAGTCATTTTGTTCACAGATGTGAAACAACAGAGCAGAAATCAACTTATATACACGTATACCCATCAGTGTGTCTCTATAATCCCAGCCCCGGGTTCTTCTTCCTCCAGCATTCTTCTTTGTTTGCACTTGACACCTTTTCAAAAAAATATTCTGAGTCAGGGTCACCCTAGCAAATTTGAGAAGAGAGAGAATAGCTCCTCCTACACTCAATGTCTGGGCTGATTTGAGAGGAGACAGCTGCACTCCACTTAGACTGAAAATCCCCACCTGGCAGAGATAGACACACTGAGCAGTAGGATTTGTCTCCTAGCCACTGGGCTTTTTTCTGTCCTCAGCTAGGACTGCTTATAATCTCCTTGCCTGTAGCTTCAGCCCCATTTGACTCTTTAAGACAAATCTAACCTGGGACATGAATCAGGATGGAACCTTGCCCAGTCTCTGCAGTGGGCCCAATCTCTAGCATGGCCCTGACGCTGTGACCTGACTCTGATAACTAGGTTGCAGCTTTGCGCTGTGTTAGTCTCTCTTGTGGCATCCTGCCTGATATTTTGGTCTTTCCAGGTCACGTTTCTCAGTATGGTATGGAACATCCTTCAACAGAGTCCTCCCAGTTACCTCAGAAAACTGCAGATAATGAGCTTCCATTCAGGCCCACTGAATCAGAATCTCTAAGGCTAAAGTCCAGGAAGTTCCATTTAAAAAATAAGTGGACAATCAAGTCTTTGATATTTGACAACTGACATTTCTGGTCATTTTCATTAGTATCTTAACTTCTGGAGGAAAGCATAATATAGCACACTATTTGTGCATTTCTCCTGAGCAGAGCTAATCATAGGATATTGCCCTTGAATTTGGCTGAGGGTGCATTATGCATTTGAAATTTTTATAGGACTTCCTAATATTCTAATCTACATTTTGTATTGCATGTTGGAAAAATTTATCATGCTACTAAACTGTACCTGTCCAGAAACATTACAAAATGCAACTCACTTCATGAGGGGCAATTATTTTTCATTATTATTATTTATTTATTATCCCAATTAAGAGTAATTAATATGCTATATTGCTAATAACAATTTAAATGACAACAGTAATAATGATTGCAACATCTGGAATTTTCAAGGCATCTTTCTCTAAATAACTAAAATATTATGAAAAATGTTTCTGGGTATTTTTCTATTGAACTCCCACCATTTACTTAAATGAAACATGTATTCACCTACAAGCTACCTGTGTGGTAAGGAAATTGTTCTCTCAAAGGTGAATACAAATTAGAAAATTAGGGTAAGACTTTATGTCAAATCAAATAACTGTAAAATACTTTGACACGCATTACTAAGATCAAATAAAATTATGTTTATTATACAATAATCACATCTGGTTTTAGTAAACCCCACTTACAATGATATGTAAGTTAGGCTGCAAAGCTAAAGTTTCTGCAGAGTATCCTCAGCACCCAGACTGACATAAATAAGAATTGGTAAATCACAATGGCATTCAACTATAAGACACAAAGGAGAAGTGATTTATTTAGTGGTTTTAAATCTGAGGAGTTTTACACATTGCCTGTATGGAAATTATGTTCCTGTTTTTATGAATGCTAATCATACAAAATTATAACATAACTCATATGCGTTGTCACTGAACTGCTTAGAGAAACTCACAACATTTCTCACGTAAATAAATACAACAGTGTAGCACGCAGCAATATCGAGAGTGAATAAGACTAGTTTTTTAGAAATAAAAGGAGAAGGTAATATTCTTCCAAATCTATTTAATGAATTTGATGATAATAATAATATTACTAATATGTCACAAACTAATTTCTTTTTGGCTTGATTGTACTCCATTTATGCACATAACAATATTTTCTAGATGTAATGGATATGGCTAGATATAACAGTAGACAGGATATACAGGTATTTTTAAGAAGTAGAAATGATCCTCAAGTGCAATTGGGAGAATAAGATTTAAGTTTTGTAATCTTTCATATGCAACATTTTTCTATCCTTGGGATAATATTTTAATACACAGAGTATTAAAAATGCAATGTGATTTTCTTCATCCCTATAGGTCTGAGATTCCCACATCCAGTAACCATATACTTATGAATATTTATATTACAATAGTTGATGCTTTAATGTATGAGGAAGTCTCTGAAATGGAAAAGTTCCAGAAAATGTGATATATTTTCAAAGGTCAGCAGGTATATTATCAAATGTACCCAGGCTGAAAACACACGACCATTGTCCCTGCAATGTCAACTTAGAATTCCCTGATGGCAGAGATGGTGGATACTTCCTTATTCATTCCCCTACTCATTCCTCAGTTTCTGTCTACTGTGTACAAAGTACTGATGTGGGTATAAGGGTTACAAAGACAGGAATGCAGTTTTGCCCTCATGGAACTTGAAGGCTAAAGGGGGAGCCTTATCAATTGGTACTTCAGTACCAGGTGTGATGTGCAACGTAGAACTGGGGTTAGGCACAGACTTCAGAGACAGAGTTCTTGTGTCCGAATCCTACTTTTTCACTTATTAACTCTGTGGTCTACTGAAGTTACTTTATATCTTTTCCTTAATTTCATCATCTGTAAAATAGGGTGCCTAACTTTTAGGTTTGTTTTGAAAATTAAATAAATTAATGTATGCATTAGTTTGAACCATGCAAAATGGCTGACTTCATAGTTAAAAAGTGATTGAATAAATAACATGCAAATGTGCTGACCGTAGAAAATTAGTAAATTGGATTTCATCAAATTTAAGCAGTTCTATTAATCAAAAAAATTCCATTAAGAGTGTGAAAGGCAAGCCACAGACTGAGAAAAAATGTCAAGAGTGATGATGCATCCCATGTCCCTTGTTGTCCAATGACCAGAAGCAGACAGATATGATATTTCATGCCATGTGGTCTCCCTTGCCCCAAGGCAAACTGATCAGTTTTGAAAGCAGTCCCAAGTCCTACATGCAGTAGCAGCCTCTGTTTCAGAAACATTGGGTTCTCTACTTTGTGGCTCTCTGTGGTGATGCATGTATTTCTGTGCCTATTAGGATATGATCAGGTAGCAACTGAAGCAGTGGGGTGGTACTGGCTTAATCAGCAGTATGATTCCAGGTAGTCTCATCCAAGAGCAAAAGCATTGACTGTGGGCACCCACATGAATGACCCACACAGTCTATCAGCAGCAGTGATTCACGTACACTGTTCTTAGCCCCAAACAGAGGTATTCCTAATCTGCCAGACTTAGTTTTCCAAGTGCCAGGTGAAATAGTTAGGCTACTGGCAACAAAACAAGAGTCCGTAAAAACATAATGAGGTTCATCAAGGGGGAGTATGTTTAGAGTTCAGAGAATGGCTTTGAGTTTCACGCACTGAGTGGAGTTTCATTTTCAGTTCTGCAGAGTTGTGCTGAGATTGAGTAATTGGAGCAGGTCAGGGGATACTATTGAGTTTTAGCTTACCTGAACCATAAGTGGATAGACCCAAGTTTTTAGAAAAACTTCTTCCCCTAAAAAAGACAGGTGCCACTTTTTCATGTAAATCCAAGATATCACTAGTACTATTTTAATTAAGTTCCTCCCACCTTGTTTGTTATTATGTTCAATCATGCCAAATGGGGAATACCAGACTGGTCATAGGTCTCTATTGGTCAGTTGGTCAGATGTCCAGAAAACTCCAAATGCAACTTAATATTTGTTTATTAAAAAAGGCAGCCTCCTTCAGACAGTGGCTGCCTCCTTTCACCTGAGGCTTAAGTTGGTGAAATCATCAATCACAGAGACTTTTTAAAAATTTCTTTTATTTATATACGCATGCAATGTTTGGGTCATTTCTCCCCTCTCCCCCCACCCCCTCCCCCCCACCCCACCCCCACCACCTCTTCCCTCTCCCCTACCCCCTTGCTACCAGGCAGAAACTATTTTGCCCTTATCTCTACTTTTGTAGGAAGGACCAAGGGTTTTTGCTAGTTGAGATAAGGATAGCTATACAGGGAGTTTACTCGCATTGCTTTCCTGTTACATATGTGTTACGTTCTAAATTAATTCTTCTCCAACTAACCTTTTCTCTAGTTCCTGGTCCCCTTCTCCTAGTGGCCTCTGTCACTTTAAAGTTTCTGGATTATTTCCTTTACATTGAGGACATCAAATGCTATCTTGTTTTTTTGGGTTTATTGCCTATCCTCATACCTCCCTTGTGTGCTCCATCCTCACTCATCATGTGATCAAAGTCCAATCCCCTAATCACAGAGACTTTTAACTTAAAGGGGTCATTGGAGATGTGAGTCCTCAAAGGAATAAAATGTATCACAGCTAACCTCCCACAAAGCCTCATGCATTTTCATGTCCAGGTGAGACATACACTGCATTCAGTACCCAATAAGTACAATAAGGTGCTCTGCTTCATTTTTTATGATTGAGGTTTGAAGAAAGAACAAATTTTCCTTGACTCTCAGAGGCATTAGAATTGTAATTCTATCCCTATCGTCTCCATAAACTTTACTCTGTAAGCATATATGTACTTACTCTGTAAGCATATATGTATGTTGCGCTGCTACATCTCTGCCTGTGATTCTTCCTAAAATGGAGAACCTTCTTTGGCACTTATGAGGTAACAAAGCATGTAATGCATTGATTCTTCCAGAGTCAAATGTAGCAGAAAAACAACTGTGCATTAAAGCACTTAAAAAGCTCTACCCACAAGGGTAGAGCTTCTCTTTTGCACTGTGAACTCTGCCTGCCCAAATCCCTTTCACTGAGTCTAGGGGGCATTCTTTTCCAGTGGTCTGGTAGGACAGTAATTTGGTTGCCTATCTCCCATTGAGTCAAAATAGTTTGAGGCTCTCACCCATCTCTGGACCAGTTTCTTTTTATCTAGTAGGTCAAAATCATTACATTATAAATGTAATCTGGGACAGTAAGTGCCTAAATAATTGCCAGTGCCTCATCTATGGCTTCCCATGTCTTATGGTTTGAAATGTGTACTTCAAAATTCACATCCTAATCCCCCTGTACCTCGGAATATGATCTTATCTGGGGATAGGTGTTTAAAGAGGTAAGTTAAAATTAGATTATTAGGGTAGGGTCCAATCCAATATGACTAGTGAAACTAAGGGAAATTTAGACACAGAGACAAATATATATAGAGGAAAGATGATATGAAAGAGACATAAAAGTTGGTGTACTGGTACATTCTTGTAATCTCAGCTACTTGGGAGATGGAGGCAGGAGGATCATGAGTTTGAGGCCAGTCTTGCTACCTAGCAAGATCTGTCTCAGAAAAAGAGTGGGGGAAGGCTGGGAATGTGTCTCAATTGGTAGAGTGCTAAGGCCTTGGGTTCAATCCCCAGATGAAGAAAGAGAAGAGAAGGAGGAAGAAGAGGAGGAGGAGGAGGAGGAGATGGGAAGACAGCCCTCTATAGGCCAAGGAGCGAGGCCTGGAACAGATCTTTCTCTCCCAGCCCTCACACGGTATTATCACTTTGATAATGCCTTGATTTGGGACTTCTAGCTTCTACAACCATAAGACAACAAGTTTAGGTGGTTTAAGCAGCCCTGCTTGTGTCACTTTGCTATAGCAGCTCTTGCAAACTAACATGTCATGGGAGTTGACATTCTCCAGAAAAATCATCCTAGGAGGTCCACTTTCTCTTTCAGAAGTCAAGTGCCACTGCAAAACAATAAAAACCAAACTGAGATCTTTTACTCTTATGTCTAAATAAACCTAAAGCTGACGCAGACTTTAGGAGAGAATTTAGCTTTAAGAGATATTACACACCCCAGCTCTGTCATTGTCCTGGTGAACCTGCCAAGTTTCTAGTAATTTTCCTGACTTCTGCCCCAACCAGTCACAACTGCTCTTCCCTGTATATGCAGTGTGGTCTATGTCTTTGTAGCAGACATCAGAAGGGGGTAGAATCTTGCAGTGGGGTGCAAGATGCTGACTACCAGATTGATGAGAAGCCCCTCCTTTTAGAGAATGGGTAACAACTGCAGCAGCTGTCACTGAACCTGCTTCCTGGCACTTACCCTGCACCCAACCCACCTTTTCTATCTTGCCCTGCACCCAACTCCCATTGCCAATAAGTGGTCCCTACATTTTTGTTCAATGTTTTCTACTGATTTCCATGGAATTTCCTCAAAACCTATGAAAGGACTCTCAAGGCCTTCATTTTCCCTATTACAGAGGGCCAAGTGACACAGTAATCCACCCCCAGGTCGCTCTACTTATTTATTTCCTGTACTACATATTGTTTGGTAGACTCACTGTCACTTTCTACAACTATCTTTCATTGCTCCTGTTTCATTTTTTAAGCCTCTAGTATTATCTCGGGTTTTATTTTTGATTGGAATGTACAAGCACATATTGTGCTTTGAACCTGACTCTGATGGACTGTTCAGTGTGTAAACACAGTCTGTCTGTACATAATTTTGCCCTTGACTGTTGTTCCCTACTCTATCAGAGCCTTTCTTGGTCTCTTGATTATACAGTTATGGTAATTACATCCCTTTGTATTTAAAATCTTTGATTGGATCTACTAGTCTAATCTTAATGATTTTTCTATAATAAATGTATAATAAATAATCACTTTGATACCATCAGTCACTTTTATGTATTATTCTTCTTAAGTTTTCCTCAGGATCAGATGTTATGATATAATTTGTAGATGATTTTTATCATTTTCTTCTCTTTTCCCTATGAAGACCTATTGCATAGTGTGTGCGTATGTGTGTATGTGCTTATCTATATGTGGGTTTTGATTACACAGCTATCATTTCTGAATAATCAGGAGCAGAATTTATCTGTGAGATGAGTGATATTAGATATAAGATCATGCTTAGTAAAATACACTGATAAGTCACAAACACAGTACAAGTGGAATGACATTGGTACAGTCAAGATACAGAACAGTTTCACCACCATAAGAGTCCCTCATGTTGCTCTTCATATCCACATCAACTTCCTCTCTGTCCCTGTCCATTCCCCTAACCCCTGGCAACTGTTGCTAATTTGTTTATTTTTATAAATTTGTCCCTTCAAGGATGTTATGTACAATAAATAGGATCATAAAGTGCATAACATTTTAAATTAGCTTTTTGCAGTCAGTATAATTCCCTGGAAATTCATCCAAATTGTTGTATGTGTCAACAGTTGTTCCTTCTTATTTTTTAGAAATAATCCATGGTTAGATATTGTAGTTTGCTTATTCATTCTCAATTTGAAGGATTATTTCCAGTTTTGGCTATTATAATAGCTTCTATGAATTTCTGTGCACAGATTTGTATTAAAATGTACTCAAGATAAGATGAGGCCAATATATCAGGGAGATGTTGTCATTGAAAAAACAGTGTATAATTCATAGCTCCCCAAGGAGAGGTGAATGCCAGACTAGACAAGGTGCAAGAGATAACACGGAGATGGGCATATGCAGAGAGATAGAAAGCAAGGGATAACTGCTTAAAGTTATCCTTTATTGTGGCTTTTTTTAGGAAGAAATGGGCAAAAGACCTAAGCAAGTTTAAAATTTGCTGATTTGAATAATTTCACCATGCTTCAGTGTGTACAGGTAGGATGATTAGGGCAGGGCAATAGCATCTTTACAAGTGAAAGGGCTCCAGGTAAGTCAGGCTAGATATGGGTGTGGGTTTTAGATAGTTATTTTGTATATAAAAGGCACAGTCTTGTGAGTCTGAGAGTCCTTTGCAAACTTTGGGGACCCTAACTTCTTACTTGGGGGAGAAACAGTCCTCTCCTTAAGCAGCCAGACCCAGATGTCAAAACAACAGAAACAGAAACCAGAAAACGTGGTCAATACAAGGTTTTTGTGTGAACTTCAATTTTTGTTTTCTGGGATAAATGCCCAGGAGTACAATTGCTGGGTCAAATGGCAGATTATGTTTAGGTTTATATTAAATTGTCAAGCTATTTTCTAAAGTGGCCTAACAATTTTCCGTTGGCTTGTCAATGTATGCATGACTTAGTTTCTCCATCTCTGGAGATTTTGAAAAGCATATGTGAAGGAAGAAAGTTATTATTTGGGCTACTAACATTTTAATCTTTTAGGCCAATTCATACAATGAGTTTTTTTTTTAATTGAGTATAACTTTCAGTACATTCAGTTGGGAACTATGGAAGGTGAAAAGGTGAACAGAAAGATCATTTTGTTTTAGAATCCTATCTCTCAGTGGAAACAGAACTGTGAATAATGAACAAGGAAGAATGCAAGTAGATGGTACCTGCACATTTAATCAGTGTTCAGTGTAAGGGCAGGGGAGATAAGTATTTGAGATGACTGGTATGTTCATCAGCTTGATTCAGTCATTCCATGTTGCATACAAATGTTGCAGCACATGCTTGCTATACATCATCAGTATGTGAAATTATAATTTATCAATAGTCAATACAACTTTTAAAATAAAATTAAAACATTCTGAAGAGTGTTGCCAGAGAGGCCCAGTATTGGAAGACATAGTTTTAAAAATAATAAATAAATAAAAATAGAAAAAGTGGAAGGTATATGGCACTAAACATAGTCTGAGTGTGGTGGCTCAACTCTATAATCCTAGCTAATTGTGAAGCAGAGATCAGGAGAATTGTGGTTTGTGGCCAACCAAGGAAAAAAGTTCATGAGACCTCCATCTCAATCAGTGTCTGGGCCCAGTGCTGTGCACCTGTCCTTCTAGCTCTGCAGGGAAGCACAAATAGGAAGATTGTGGTCCAGGCTAACCTGGGCACAGTGAGACCCTATCTCAAAAATAACCAATGTAAAAAAATATTAATAACCAATATAAAAAAGGCTGGTAGAGTGGCTCAAGTAGTAATGCACCTGTCAAGAAAGCAAGAGGCCCTGAGTTCAACCCTTACCCAAAACAGAAAAAAAAAAAAATATATATATACATATATGTGTATATGTATGTATGTGTGTATATATATATGTATGTATGTATATATATAGGTATATATGTATGTATATATATATAAAAATTGGGTCAAGTGCAAGGAATATTCTAATGAGATTAAAGCCCTAGAGAAATGAAGGGATGGAGCAATGAAAGTGAGAAACAGAATTGAAAAAAGATCATGAAAAACCGAAATGACCTATGAAAGAACTACACTTTGTTCTGCAGCTAATGCGAAGTCATTGAGGTTGAAGAGGATGGATGCCACTTGACTTGCTTTTTAAGATATGGGCAAAATTATACAGAAAACTCAAAAGGGACTCCAGGGAAAGCTATTGTGATCATTGAAGTGAGAAATTCTGAGAGTCAGAACTCGTTGCAGAGGCTTTACAATGTTGTGCTACTTTCTTTTTTCTAACTCAACAAATAAAAAAGGTTCCTTGCAAGTATGTTGGAAAATAATGAAAAAGAAGAAACAAAAATCACCTTTACTCTCCTTACTGAGAAATAACCAAAAGAATATTTCTAAATATTAAAAAAATTATTTGTAATCTTTTCAGTTATATTGGTAAGTTTGTATATATGTATAATGGTAAGCAAATATTAGTAATGTTAGATATATAAAATTTATGTAATACTCATTACTTAATTTTTCATGTACAGTATACTATGACATCTTTTTAGTACATGAGTGTATTCACTCACTATCACTTAAAATTATTTACATTGTATGGAAATACCACAGATTCATCAATGTCCCCCCATTACAAGGTCTTTAGGTAGTTTTGTTTGATTTCTTTTTTTTTTTTTTTTTTTTTGCCTATTTCCAGGGAAGATGGGGTAGGGTACCCAGGACGTCCTGAGATGCTCAGAACCACTTGTGCTGGCAGGACACGTCAGGAGGTCTTGCTCTAACTGTCAGGCAATGAAAATAGCTTGGCTCGGGTTGACTTAGAGATCAATAGCTAGTGATTTTCTAGCTGCTACAATTTCTACTCAAGGTCTTTTGTCTCATGGTGAATTCCCCAAACTGAACTGTGTATCAAATTACCATGCGAAGGGCCCACCAAAAATAAGACTGTGATTTGGTAGGTCTGGAATGGAGACATGAAGTAGCACTTTTTTACTCCTTCCCAGGGAATTTCATCAGATAGCAGAGGTGGAAACCATGGTTCTGGGTCTCTCTTTCCACACTTTTACTGCCACAGCTCTCTCCACTGGCTCTGAATTTAACAAAGTGGTCATCAAATACTTCATGCTAAGGTGGTTCTGAGTGATTGCCACCTTAATGTGCTATTTTCTGGGAAATTCAGTGTCTTCAACCAAGAGGGGATAAGACACTTGGGGACCAATGGGCAGCAGAGAAGGGGAGTTTTTATAAAACTCTTTAAATTATAACTGGGATTCTAGTGGCTATCTTACAAGGTATAGATTGTCTGTATTCCCAAGTTATTTCTGATCTCTCTAATTGGGTAATGAAACTTTGACATCTTTAACAGGAAGGAAATAAGAATGGATATATGGTGCTCCTTTTCTGAACTGTCCCCCTTTTGTGGTGCTGAAGATTGAACCCAGGGCTCCAGTCATGCTAGGCAAGAGCCCAACCCCTCTAAGCTTATGTTTTATGCAGATAGGGTGGGTACTCTGATTAGAAGGAAGATAAGATGCAAGCATCTCAGAACAGAAACAGAAGGACCGAAAGGCATCATATAGGTGGGGATAGGTTTCACCTCTTAGGTTCTTTTCCTTGAGGTAGACTCTCAAATGCTGTACAAAGAACATTGTCCTAGCATGAGCAGAGCAACTTCTGCAGAAATGTGGCCTCAGACTATCAACAGAGGCTATGTCATCATTGCACACTGGACAGAGATCTTAGGTGTGTAACTTCCCCCAGGATTGGCCTTTCTGGTCATCACTGCCAGCTCCAAAGGGGTGAATTCTCCTCACTCATGCATCTTATCCATACTTCCTGTTGTGATTAACATAGTCTGTAGACATTTCTGTAGTCAACCATGACCCATTGCAGCTTTGCTTTGCCCAATACCTTCAGTTCTCTCTTCCTCCTTGGGTCTATGAAAGTCTGACTTAGTCTACTACTTATTTCTGTGAAACATCCCTCCTCTATGAAACAAAATCAGCTTCAATCTTTTGCCAATACAATTATAAGGACTAAGGTTTTCTCCTATGTGCTAAGAGGAGAAAAGAGCTTGCAGTTCCACCCACACGCTTCTCCATGAACCTCAAAAAAATTGCTTGGTATAGGTTAATTTTTTCCATGCTCCAGAGAAAAGCACTATATGTTAACAGCACTTCTTTTTGGGTTTTTTATTTTATTTTAGTTAATTTATTTATTATAATTTTTTATCAGGATATATTTTTATATGGGGGGTGTTCACAGTGAGTTTGGCTGTGCCAAACTGAAACCCGCAGTTTATTTGATACACCTGTGCTAATGTACTCCACTCTCCACAGTGCTACATATGAGTTTTATATGATTATGATTTTTTTTGTATATGTTTATCTTGTAGATCTGTCTTCCATGTATGAGAGAAAACATGTGGCCTTTGTCTTTCTGAGCCTGCCTTACTTCACTTATATTATATTTTAGCTACATTGCCCCCATTGTCTCTCCCCCCAACCAGCTCCCCACTCCACTTAAAGCAATTGCAAGAGGTTGCTTTGTTCTATTTTATATAGGCGAAGTCTATCTACCATATAACCTCACCTTAATCTCCTTCATTTGTCCTCCCCCTTCCCAGTAGTACCTGCCCATATACACACTGCATTTGCTTTACAGTCCTGTTTTTTTGTTGTTAATATTTAAGTTGATGATCAAAGGGGTTTCTCAGGTAAGCTTTACTTTAGTCCGATCAACCCCTTCTGTTACTTTCCCTTACCCCTTTACCTCCCACCACCCATTTTTCAATAGCTTTCAATACACATTCTTACATTCTTTACCCTTACAGATGTTATGATTTACTGATTCTTTACCATTCTCTTTTCCTTTCCCCAAGTTCCACTATTACAAGGGTGTTCTGTCTCATGTACTTGTCCCCATGAACTTGTCCTAGAAACCTAACTGAGGCTGATGGGAGATACAGAAAAAAGACAACAGACAGAAGGCCAAACATGCATAAAGCTGGGGCCATGTAGGCTGGGTGCTCAGATGGAGACGCACCAGCGGCCTCCACCTCCAGTGATTTTATTATATACAATGGCAAAACGAGGTAGAGAGGCAGTTCTTGGGGAAGGAGGCGTGACATTGTAATCTCAGCAACAGGAGGAACCTGTAACTGCTCCTCTCTAAACGTAAACATCTTAGGAAAAACAGCTGTACTGCATCTTGCCCACTTCTGCAGCTGAGGCTATGCCAATTCAAGCTGGCAGTTTATTTGATACACCTGTGCTTATGTACTCTGCTCTCCACAGTTCTACATATGAGTTTGTATATGATTATTATTGTTTTTGTGTATATGTTTATCTTTTAGATCTATCTTCCATGTATGAGAGAAAACATGTGGCCTTTGTCTTTCTGAGCCTGTCTTACTTCACTTAACATGATGTCCTGTAATTGCATCCATTTACCTTCAAACCACTTGTCATTATTCCTTATGGCTAAGCAATACACCGTTGTGTATATATACCACATTTTCTTGATCCATTCATCAGTTGTAGGGTACCTGGGTTGTTTCCAGAACTTGGCTATTGTGAATAGTGCTGTGAAGAATATCAGTGTACAGGTATCTCTATTGTATCCTGACTTATGATCCTTTGAGTAGATGCCAAGGAGTGGTATCACTGGATCATATGGCAGTTTTATCTTTAGCTTCTTGAGGAATCTCCATAGTGCTTTCCATAATGGTTGTACTAATTTGCATTCCCTCCAACAGTGTATAAAGAGTCCTGTTTTGCTGCATCCTTCCCAGCATTTGTTGTTGTTTTGCCTTGAATATGGCCATTCTAACTAGGGTGAGATGAAATCTAAGTGTTATTTGGATTTATATCTCTTTTATAAGCAGGGAAGTTGAACACTTCTTCATGTGTTTACTGGCCATTTGTAACTCTTCCTTTGAGAATTTCCTGTTTAATTCACATGTCCATTTCTTCATTAGAGTGTTGATTCTTTGGGGGTTGTTTTTCAAGTTCCCCATAGATTCCAAATATTAGTCCCTTATCAGATGAGTAGCTGGCAATGATTTTCTCCAATTCTGAGGGCTCTCACTTGAGTCTAGTGACTATTTCTTTTGCTGTGCATAAGCTCTTCAGCTTGATGTAGTCTCATTTGTTCATTCTTTCTCTTAGATGCTGAGCCTTTTGTATTCTACTTAGGAAGTTGTTGCTGTACCTATATGTTTTAGTGTATTTACGATTACTTCCTAGAGGTATTTAAAAGTTTCAGGCTTTATATTAAGTTCTTTGATATACTTTGAGCTGATTTTCGTTCAGGGTGTAAAACAGGACTTAGTTTCAGTCTTCTACATGTGAATATCCAGTTTTCCCAGCAACATTTGTTGGAGAGGATTGGTCTATAGTTACCTTTTTTTTTTGTTGCATCTTTATTGAGTTTTGGAATGAGTATGATGCTGGCTTCATAGAAAGAGTTTGGTAGTGTTCCTTCTCTTTCTATTTCCTAAAAAGGCTTGAAGGAGTATTGGTATTAGTTCTTTAAAGATTTAGTAAAATTCAGTCATGAATCTGTCAGACCCTGGGCTCTTTTCTGTAAGGAGGCTATTTATTACTGCTTCCATTTTATTGCTTGTAATAGATCTATTTAGGTGGTTAATATCTTCTTGGTTCAATTTTGGTTGGTTATATGCATCTAGAAATGTATTCACTTCATCTAGATTTTCCAGTTTATTTGAATATAAGTTTTGAAAGTACTCTCTAATGATCCTCTGGATTTTGTCATTATTTGTAGTTAGGTCCTCTTTTTCATCTCTAATTTTATTAATTTGGGTCTTTTCCCTCCTTTGTTTTGTCATGTTGGCTAAGGGTTTGTTGATGTGTTAATCTATTCAAATAACAAAATTATTGGTACATTGATTCTTTGTATAGTTTTTGGTCTGCATCTCATTGATCTCAGTCCTGACCTTTATTGTTTTTCATTGTCTGCTGGTTTGGGGTTTGGTTTGTTCTTCTTTTTCATTAGGTCATTTATTTGTGAAGTCTGTGTTTTTTTTAATGCAGGCACTTATAGCTATATACTGTCCCCAGTCTTGCTATGTCAAACAAATTCTGGTAGGTTGTATTTTCATTTTCATTAGATTCTAGGAACTTTTTAATTTCTTCCCTATTTCTTCAGTCACCACTGATGTTTCAGCAGTGTGTTGTTCAGTCTCCATGTGTTTGGATATTTTTTATGGTTTCTTTTGTTGTTGGGGTCTAGTTTTATTCTGTTGTAATCTGATATGATACAGGGGGTTATTTAAATTTTCTTGAAATTTTTGAGACTTACTTTGTGTCCTAAAATACACAAAGAAAAATTCCATGTGCTGCAGAAAAGAATGTGTATTGTCTGGTTGTTTGGTGAAATACTCTTTAGATAGCTAATATGTCCATTTGGTCTAATGTGTAAAGAAGCTCTGAAGTTTCTTTGTTGATCTTTTTGGGGCATTCAGGTCTCCCACTGTCACTGTGTTAGGATCTATCTGTGCTCTTAGGTTCATTAGAGATTTTATTTTTGTTTTTTAATATAGATGAATGCCCCTATGTTTGGGGCATATATGTTAAGAATTGATATTTCCTCTTGATGAATTGTTCCTTTGATTAACATGAAGTGATCTTAATTGTCTCTTCTGACTGATTTCAATTTTAAGTCTACTTTGCAGATATTAGTATAGCTACTAGTACCTGTTTATGGGGTCCATTTGCTTGGAAAACATTTTTCCACCTTTTGACTATAAGCCATTTTTAATTTTTTTTTTTTTTTTTTTTTTAGTGAGATGAGTTTCTTGTAAGTAACACATGGTTGGGTCTTGTTTTTTTTTTTTTTTTTTTTAACCTACTTTACTATTCTATGTCTTTTGATTAGGGTGTTGAGGCCATTTACATTCACTGTTATTATTGAGAGGTGCATAGTGCTCCCAGTCATTTTTATTCCCCTGTTGATTACTTTTTACCTATTCCTTGTTTACTGGGTTACTTAGTCAAAAAGGTTTATTCTTTCTTGAATCTTTCTCTCTCATTCTGGTTTCTTCTTCTGTGCGTAAAAGTCCTTTAAGTATTTTCTGCAGTGATGGCTTGGTGGTTGTGATTTCCTTTAGTTTTTTCCTTGTTGTGGAAGGTTTTAATTTATCCTTCAATTAGGAAGGATAGTTTTGCTGGATAGACTAGGTTGACAGCTGCTTTCTTTCAAGGCCTGAATTATGTCTTTCCATGATCTTCTTGCATTTAAAGTTTGTGTTGAGAAATCTGCTGTTATTCAAATGGATTTGCCTTTATACCTGACTTGTTTTTTCTCTTTTTCAGCTTCAGTATTCTTTCTTTGTTCTGTGTGTTGAGTGTTTTGATTATGATATGTCTGGGGGTGTTTTTTTAGGTGGTCTGATGGTTTAGTGTTCTGTAAATTTCCTGCACCTGGATAACTCTTTCTAGAGGTTAAGGAAATTTTCAACTATTATTCTATTGAATAGTTTGTCTATGCATTTAGTCTGTATCTCTTCTCATTCTTCTATACCCTTGATTCATAGGTTTGGTCTTTCCATGGTGTCTCAGATGTCTTGCATGTTCCATTCATATTTTCTTAGCATTTTTTCATGATATTTTACTGTTTAATCTAATTCCTCTACTTTGTCTTCTGTTCCTGATACTCTATTTTCAACTTGCTCCACTCTGTTTGCCAAGTTTTTGATTTATATTTTTATTAGGGATATTGGGATGATTATTTCAGGTTGATTATTTTTCAGGGTTTCCATATCTTTATTGATTTCCTCTTTAATATCCTGCATGGTCTTCCTAATTTCATTCATCTGTTTGTTTGTATTCTCTTTGAGCTAATTTAACTGTTTATTCACATCCTCTTTGATATTAGAAACTATCTTTTGTGTCTCTTCTTTGAGCTCATTAGTCATTCTTACTATTTTTTTTAATTCAATATTTGATATTTCTTCCTCTATGCAGTTGTTTAAATCCTTAGTGGTATAGTTGGCTTTTGAGGAAGAGCAGTTGTCTTTATGTTTCATTCTGTGTTGAGATTTATGCATCTGGAATTGTTTTGGGTTTGGGGTTTCAATACCTTGTGCCCTGTAGTTGGGGTTTTGAGCTTTTTCTCCTGGGGTTCCAAGAGTTTTCCTCAGAGAAAGGCATGCTGGAACACTTAAACTACATGTGCCAGGACAAGGTTGTTGTAGTGGTGCAAATTACTTCTTTCTTCCCCTCAGTGAGGAAGCTGGGGTTCCCAGTCTATGATGGGAGAGTCTTGTTGTCCTGCAGGGGAATGTAGTGGGGACCACTGGGTGCACCTTATGGAAGCAGGTGGGAAGCACTGGGCCTCTGTGCACTGTGAGAAGGCAGGCCTCCTAGCACAGAGTAGCAGTTTGCCAGTCAGTGGAGGAGCTGGGTTCTTTGACTGGGGAGCAGGATTCTTCTGTAGTCAGGCATGGTAGGGAGTGCTGGGCCTCTGTACACCATGGGGAATCAGGCCTCCTGGTGCTGCCCACAGAGTAGCAGATTACTGCTCAATAGTGGAGTTTGGATTCTCACTCTGATGGGAGATAGAGACTTTCCCAAAGTTGAGTGTGGTGGGGAGCACTGGGCCTCTGTGTACCTTAGAGAAGCAAGTGTCCTGGCACCCACAGATTAATGCTCAGTGGAGGAACTGGAGTTCTTGCTCTTTGAAGGGAAAGTAGGAGCTCTCCTGCAGGCAGGCACAGTGGGGAGTGCTGAGCCTCTGTACACCATGAGGAGGCAGACCTCCCTGCACTGGCAGAGTAGTGGAGCATGGAGCTACCTTGGTCCACTTGTGCATGTGGCAGTGGGTTCCCAGTGCTAAGTAGCAAGTTGATGGTGACCATGGGGCAACAAATCTGGCAGATTTGTGGCTTCTGGCACTTGGGGTTCCCAATGCCTGCTTGTCCAGGGGCATGGGCTTCTAGGAACTGAGCATAGCAGCCACTGCAGGCAAGGGAGAATGAAGCTGACAGTCTCGTGCCTTCTGGCACCCATGGAAAAATGGGGCCCTAGGCCTGCTTGTGCAGGGATGCAGATTTCTTTGGCATTTCAGGGCATGGGGTAGTGGAGCAGAGGAAGTGTAGAACTCAGGGTCCCTCTGTGTGCTGGGAAGTGGGACTTACTGTGGAGGGTCAAACCACACAGAGCCTTCAGAGGCAGGGGATTGGGAGTGCTAATGTGTGAGCCCTTTTTTCCTGTAGTTAGTTGTTTCTCCATGTGTGTATTCAAAGACAGCTCTGCTTCATGATGGTTATGGGACCTCCTGGGCATCCTTTGGGGTCCCCAGTGTCTTCTTCTTTGGGGTAGTTTGTCTACAAACGGGTTTAGGGATGTCAACAATTTGCCATCTTGCCTTGTCTCCTCCCATGTTACCAACACTTAATAATATCTTGAATGCATCCAGATTAAAATAAAATGGATAGTTACACATAAAATATTGGAAAAGGATCTGTAATGTCAATATTCATCTCATAAAAATCTGTCAATTTTGTGGCATAAAAAGGGTCAATAATGTGGCATAAAAATAAAGTTATTGCAAAAAAGAATGTTATTACAAGACAGGATTGATATGTTCTGTGAAGTCAACAGTGACTTTATCTCACCATTTATAATGTATTAGCTAAAAGGTCTAAACTGTCTAATCAGGAGACACACTTTGAATTTTCTACATAAAGACTTGAAGTGATGTAAGTAGTGGTAGCAACATTCACTCATTAACTCCCCTGAACAGGTATATGGTTAAGTTACTCTTATTTAATTCCATACAAACCCTGAAAGGGAAGTTGTACCATCCCCCATTTGACAGATGAAGAGGTCTCAAAGAGACCCTCCAAAGTCAACACTAATTAGAAATTTTTTTGCAGGATCTATGGGTTTTCCCAACACACTCCAGAGTCTCTTCAGTTCACTCATTTACATAGCCCCAGCATTCTCAAAGCTTGTGCTCAGTGTGGCTACAACTGCCTTGCTTTTCTTTAAGTCTTTTTTGCTTCACTTGGTTTGAGATTAGTAGGTATGTCCAAAGTGGTGATCAGCCCCATAGGCCTGATCAAATAGCTTGTAGTGGTAGTTGGAGAGGTGAATAGAAGGCTTGAAATAAGAAAAAATTAAAACAGGTAATGAGTGAAAAAGGGTGTCTTGACAGACCCAAATGCTCAGAAAGAGATGTGCATTTACAGTGTTTATAGAGTAACACTGACTGAGTCTCCATCAGGAGAGTTCTATTCCCAACTCTAAAGCAGATCAAACACTTTTCAACTATGTTAAAGCACAGAAAGCATCTTTACAGTATTTAAAAAACTATATAAAATCAAATTATAAAGAAAAAATAAATTTACCAGTTTATCTCCATTTCTTACATCCAATGACAGTCACTTTTATTGCATACATATATTTATGGAAAGAAAGAGAAAGAGAACTAGTGCTTCTGGTAGGAAGTAGAGATCATCTCAATAGATGCAGAAAAAGCCTTTGATAAGATTCAACACACTTCATGGTAAAATCTCTAAGAAAACTAGGAATAGAAGGAATGTACCTCAACATTATAAAGGCTATATATGACAAACCTATAGCCAACATCATACTTAATGGGGAAAGACTGAAACCATTCCCCCTAAACTCATGAATGAGACAAGGGTGCCAACTCTCTCCCCACTCCTATCAACATAGTCTTAGAATTCCTTGCCAGAGCAATAAGGCAAGAAGAAGAAATAAAAGGAATACAAATAGATAAAGAAACAGTCAAAATATTCCTATTTGCATATGACATGATCCTATACCTCAAAGATCCAAAAAACTGTACCCCAAAACTTCAAGGCACCATAAACAGCTTCAGAAATGTAGTATGATACAAAATCAACTTACAAAAATCAGTAGCCTTTCTATATACCAAGATGGACAAATTGACAAAAAATATTATTTATATATAAATTCAATTTATAATAGCCTCAAAAAAAATCAAAAAGTAAACTTAATGAAGAATGTAAAAGACCCCTACAAGGAGAACTGTAAACCACTGAAGAAAGATGGAGGAAGACTACAGAATATGGAAAGATCTCCCATGTTCATGGATTGGCAGAGTCAACATAGTAAAAATGGCTATACTACCAAAGGTAATCTACATGTTCAACTCAATACTCCAAAACATTCCAGTGACATTCATCACAGAGATTGAAACATCTATCCTAAAGTTCATTTGAAAACACAAGACTGTGAATAGCCAAGGCAATACTGAGCAAAAAGAGCAATTCTGGAGGTATCACAATACCTGACTTCAAACTATACTACAGAGCCATAGCAATAAAAGCAGCATGGTACTGGCACAAAAACAGATAGGAAGACCAGTGGAACAAAATAGAGGACCCAGATATGAATCCACACAGCTATGCCCACCTTAATTTTGACAAAGGTGCCAAAAACATATTTTGGAGAAAAGATAGTCTTTTCAACAAATATTGCTGGGAAAAGTGGCTATCTGCCTGCAGAAAACTAAAACTAGGTCAATCCTGTCACCCTGTAATAGTATCAACTCAAAGTTGATTAAGAACCTTAATATCAGACCCAAAACCTTGCACTTAGTACAAGAAGGAGCAGGGAATACCCTGGAAAAGGTAAAGGCAAGGACTTCCTCAGTAGAACTCCATCAGCACAGCAACAAAGAAAAAGGATGGACAAATGGGACTACATGAAGTTAAAAAGCTTCTGTACAACAAAAGAAAATGGTTTCTAAACTGAAGAGACCACCCACAGAGTGGGAGAAAATATTTGCTAGCTATACATCAGACAAAGGACTGATAACCAGAATATACAGAGAGCTCAAAAAACTTAACACCCCCAAAATTAATGAACCAATAAAAAAAGTGGGCAACTGAACTAAACTGACTTGAACTTTTTCAAAGGAAGGAGTCCAAATGGTCAAAAACACATGAAAAAATACTCACCATCCCTGGCCATAAAGGAAATGCAAATCAAAACCACACTAAGATTCCATGTCACCCCTGTTAGAGTGGCCTTCATCAAGAACACCACCAATAACAAATGCTGGTGAGGATACAGGGCAAACGGAACCCTCATACACTGCTGGTGGGAATGCAAGCTAGTACAACCACTATGGAAAACAATATGGAGGCTCCTTAAAAAAAATAAACATAAATCTGCCATATTATCCTGCAATACCACTCCTAGGGATATACCTGAAGGAATGAGACTCAAGTTATTACAAAAGCACCTGCACATGCATGTTTATTGCAGTGCTATTTACAATAGTCAAGCTATGGAAACAGCCAAGATGATCCACTACTGATGAATGGATTTAAAAAATGTGGTATTTATGCACAATGGAATTTTACTTAGCCACAAAGAAGAATGAAGTTTTGTCATTCGCATGTAAATGATTGGAACTAGAGAACATCATCTTAAGGGAAGTTAGTCAGGCTAAAAGGCCAAAAATTACATGTTCTCTCTCATATGTAGATTATAGACCCCCCCAAAAATGCAGTAATGTTATCGCATATGGGGCACACGCTAAGGGGAGAACATGCATGGGAGAAATAGTGAAAGGAAACCTAAAACTTGAATGTGGTTGATGTACTCCCTGTTGAGGAGTGAATAAAGTAATCTTAAATTGGCAGAAGCCACTATGGGGAGGGGTCAGGAAGCAGTGAGGAGATCTGGTAGAGACAACCAATGTGGGTTGCAATACACAAGTGCATGGAAGCAACACTAGGAATCAAGCATGTAGCTGTCTTTATCTCAAACTAGCAAAAAACGATGTGTCTTTCTTACTATCTCTTACATTTTCTCTTCAACAAAATCAGAGAAGAGAGTGGGGCAGGTTCTGCCCTGAAGTGGTTGGGGGGGAAGGGGAAGAGGTGGCATAAACAATGTATACGCATGTAAGTAAATGTAAAAACGTTAAAATTAAAAAGGAGAAAAGAAAATAGAGATCATATATAATTATATAACTAATATGTTTCCTTTTAGTTGTGAGCATTTTTTCATGTCATGTTTTCTGAAAATATATTTCTAATGACAATATTCTACTATGACAGCAAAAATATAATGATTGCCCTAGTTGGAGTCATTTACATTTTTTAAACATTTTTCTTTTTATTATTATAAGTAATACTTCAGTGGATACCAGTTAATATGCTCATCTACATGTTCCTTTTAATAGAGTTCTAAGCATATTAATTATGGCTTCTTAAACAGTTTTTGATACATATTATGAAATTATTTTTGCAAGAATTTGGTATTAATAAATACTTGTACCAAGAATGACTGACTTACACTTGTGACACGTGAAAACTATTGCATTAATATTTTTATATTTTATTTCTCTAGTTACTGAAGTTGAACATGGCCTACATTTACTAGCAATTATGCCCCTTTTTTATAAATTCACTGTTCATTTCTTGACTCATTTTTCTTGGTAAATTTCCATCCCATTGACCCCATATATGTCAATATTTTTTCTCACAAAATTTTCACCAATTTATAATTTATCTTTTAATATTATTTGATAAAATTTTTAAAAATATTGAGGCTAACTGTAAAATAAATGGAACCAAGAAAGCCCTAAGTACATTTTAAACTGATTAAATGCTGAAGATTTTTCTAAGCATAGTATAATAAAAAAAATGAAAAGAAATACCAAATTGATCTGCAACCAAGTGTAAACCATTTGCTTTTCTAAATAATTTCAAAATATAATATATTATAAGCAGCAATTATAGAACTGAACATAAAGTATAATTACCATTTTTGAAAAGCAAACATGTCAAAATTTTTTCCAAATTAGTGATACAATTTGTATTCTTACTTCCCAAGAAACAATTGCAATAATGAATCAATTACATATTTAAGAGTCTTCATTGCAGCATGATTTGCAATAGTTAAACACTGGAAAAAAATTCTTTCAGATTCAACAGGAAAATAGATTAATTGTACGTTTTCATACTGGAACAGTAGAGAAGTGAAAATGGGTGCCCTAGGTAGCACATATCATCATGTATGAATCTAAAAAATGCGATGTAAAATCAAGACAAGATACATGAATAAATGCAATGTGAATCTGTTTGCATAAATTCATGCAAACCAAACAGCAAAGTTCTGGGACATATATGTTGAAAAACTGTAAGAAAAGCCAAGGGATGATAAACATGAAGCACTACTGTTTTGATTACCTCTTCTCAACCCTGAATGCATGTTAGAAGTAACTGGGGAGCTTTTAAAATATATTGATGCCTAAGACACAGCCCAGAACAATTAAATTAGAATCAATTTATTCAATAGCTTAGCTAAGACTTACAGTAAACAAATACTTAGTGCATCACTGAGGAAATTAGGGTCATCTTTTCTTAGTACCTCAAGGTCTTTGCTTCTACAATTATTCCCTCTCCTGCAGAATTAAATTCTTCCTTACTTCAGGGTCACTCCCTCTCTTTGATAAATGCACATGGCTTAATATTGGCCATCTTAAAGGAAACAATAAAACAAATAAAAAATGGTCTCTTGACATTATATCTTCCACCCTCCATCTAACTGACCTATTTTTTTCTTTGCTTTTAAAGCCGTAGTCCTGGAAACAATTATCTATACCCCCTCTTTCTACTTCTTGTTTCCACGCCCATTTTACTAGGGTTTGCATGTGCAGTACAGCCCCCAAAATAGCTTTCATTAAGATCAACAGCAATGACCTCAACCTTAGTAGAATCTTGTCCTTTATTCTTTGACTTCATCATGGCTTAGCCTTTTAGCAGCATTGACACAGTTGGTCAAATCCTCCTACTTTTCCTCTTAATTTACTCACTCTGAGTGCACATCCTTTCTCTTTTTACCTATCCCAAAATGTGGGCTCAAAAAGCCCACATTTGATCCTTGGTCTTGTTCTTTAACTGTCTCTTTCCTTAGATAAACTCATTCTGTCCTGTGCCGTTAAATATCAACCAGTTATTGCATCCTAATTGTCTATGTTCAACTTACATCTCTTCTGAATTTGGACTTACACTTCCCAAAGATAAACCTACACAGTTTAGTATTTGACTTCAACTCTAAACTTATTCCAAATCATTCACCCAGTTTCTTAGAGCAAAAAACAATGATATCCAATTTATGAGCAAGTCTTACATAGACCTTTACCTTACAAAATGGAACACTTCCACTAAATCTACTGCACCTATCTTAATGAAAGATACATCCAAACTAATCCAACTGTTTCTAAACATTCTCCTTGCTTCCTGTCTTTATCCCTCTCTGACATCCCCGTATTGATATGATTCTTTTGAAACGTAAGTCAGATTTTATGTCTTTTCTGTTAAAAACCCTCTATTAGTGTCCCAAGGCTGAGCTCCTTATGGTGGCCTACAAGGTTATACAACATCTACCCTCTCCAGATTTCTTGCCACTCTGACCCTGGTTATGACACTTCAGATCAACAGTCTTTACATCCTGTGGCCATGTCGACCTTTTTTGTTCAGATAATGCTTTTTCATTTGCCAAGAATGCTTTTCCCTCAGCTCCTGGCATAGCTGGTCCCTTCTTATGAGTAATTCAGATCTCAGCCCAGTGCTACCTTCTCCTCAGAGGGCTTTTCCTCATCATCCCAGCTCAGAGAATGCTTACCCAAACCCTCTCTCACACACCATCTCCAGCACATTAAACCATTTTTTATTGCTATTACAGCTTCACTGTATATAATTATGGATTTGTATTTGAGTGTACTCTCTTTCTTGCCTCATTGGATTACCACCACCAAAAAACTGATGAATTTGCCTTCACTTTTGCTGTATCCTTAATATTTAGAGCAGGGTCTGACAATCATTAGGGCTATGATAAATGTTTGGAATAAATAATATACAATGACTCAAATGAAACTTTCTACTTCATAGCATGCTGTTTGAATGTCTATGTTTTATTCTTATGTTGGAAAGTTTCTTTTTTAAAAAAAATTATTTACAAACCTTCTTGATTATTTCCTAAAATGATAGTCACAGTTCACTTCCTGAATATTCAACACCTAATTTTCTCTAATATTATTCCTTCATAGAAAAGTATAAGTGAGAAAATGTTCTTGAAACAGTCTCTCCCATCTCTGAGTACACCTGGTTATACATTTGCTGCTTTGGGTTTTTACTATAGTCTCCTACCTGAGCATCTCCTGGTGTACTGTGACTCCTGGATGTTTGTCATTCACTGTCCACCCTTGCTGTACTCACGTTTCCCTAACGTCTCTAGGACTCCTTTTTTTTCCCCTTCATCAGCCTCCATGACTTTTGTCTGCTCTGCATAAGCACTTATTCTTTTAGCATCTCTCTAAGATCTAAAATAGGACACATCATCAAACTTTTTTCTTCTTCTCCCAGGTGACTTCCCAACCTTTGAAAGTGTGGACTAATCTTTTGAAAGAAAGCTTAGGTGGTTAATATTGACAATTTGAACCAAATGCCCTGTCAACAATATGGGATATTTCACTGGATGAAATTCTGGGCTCAATCAAGGCATTAACCAACAGTACTGTTCTTATTGATCACACAGTTCTCGTCATGTAGCACTCCTCTGGTGATGCATTACACATGTGCAGCACTTTGGGCAAATAGTTCATTTGTCTATAACCTGAGGAAAATACAAAGTGTTATTTTAAAGCATAAATGTTCCTAATCTAAATGTTCCCGACGTGAATTAAATGGCAATTTTGTGCTGTTAAGGGAAAGGATTTACACCTACATTGTAAATTATAAAGAAAGCAGCAGTGTTCTCAGCACCCACGTCATGCTGTTTTGGCTAAGAATTCCCAGAAGGGCTGCTTAGAATATACTAGTGATTGAGCTACAGCACATTCTAAAAGATGTTATAATACCCAGAGAAATAAAAATAAAATGCAAAGTATATATTTTAAATTGTAAAAAATGTCATTTCAAAGATTAAGGTTAAGATTTATGTGATGGTTCATTTCTCATATTAGCATAGGGCTTCTGCTCCCACTCCTTATTAAAAGTGCTTCGAAAGGTAACGTTTAATGGTGAAAACTGCCTTGTTCTGGATGGCTGAATACAAAATGTCAAAAGACCAAATGTCATCCTTAATTCAAGTATTTTTGATATTTACAAACAAAACGAATATTAAGACTATCATTAACCTAAAATATTACTATATTACCTTGAAAATAAAAATATTATTCAAGTAAATTATAGTAGAAGAGAGAAATTGCCATTGTTCTTTTATATTTAAAAAAGTAGACATGAAGAGCTGGGTTGTAGCTCAGTAGTATGGTGCCTGCCTAGCATGCCCGAGACCCTGAGTTCAATTCTCAGCACTGAAAAAAAAAAAAAGTTGACATGAGAAAGTGGAAAGTTTCATTTGTATTTTGGAAGAAAAGAAGTTATTCCTGTGAAATCATCCTGTACCTATCATGGCCTGCAGTCTTTTGCCCAAGTGTTGAATTCCTGTTCATCTTCTAAGGCCATGGGCAATAAAACTTCAAATTACCACCTACAGTTGATACCTTCCTAGATTTACCTTTTGGAAATTTTTTCTCAATTTCTCCTCTATCCCACCCATGTTTTGAATAGCACTTTTATTTTCTGTTTTCTTCATACCATCACAATGTGTCATAGTCTCCATTACCTAATAGCCAGTGCTATTTATTCTGTTTATTTCAGGGCAGGGACTTTATCTTATTTATCTTGTTATTAAATTTGCCATCATAGAATTTGCTTGTAGCATTGCACTGACATGACTAACATTTGCTATCAACAGTCTTACACTACTCAAGTAGTCTAGCTCTCTACTGTAGTTTCAGTAACAAATTAGGCAACAATGGTTACAGAATGCTTTTTATGCTCAAGGTGATAACTTGTGATGGTTAATCTGAGTTGTCAATTTGATTGGTCTGAGAAACCCCTAGGAGATTATTAAACCACATCTCTGGGGTATCTATGAGGAATTTCCAGAGACAATAAGATCATAAGTGTTCTAATCTAATGAATGAATTAATGTCTTAATTTGTTCACAATATGATGGAATTTGGGGGATTTGATGAAAGGTATGAAACGGGGCCTAGTTGGAGGAAGGACAGTGAGGGTATATCTATTGGATATGACCGCTTCCTATGTCCCCTTTTCTCTGCTTCCTGGCAGCCATGATGGACAGAAACATCTGAAACTGAACCAAAATAAATCCTTCCTCCCTTAGACTGTTTCTGTCAGGTATTTTGTCATAGCAATGAGAACAGTAACAAATGCATAACTCCTGTGGGACAGCAATGACATCTAATAAATGATGAAGTTTGTAGTTATGATGGGAAAAACTTAAAGGTATAAGGTGTTTCATACAAAAACATCTTCACTTTTAAAACCAGTGGAATTAAGAAGGAACAAATAGATGTTCTCCTGGTATCCAGACAGAACTATAAGCCAATATAGAAATTTTAATTAAAACACTTTTTAAAAGTCACATAACTAGAATATGTGTACAGAAGATATAGTTTAGAATATGTGCTGTACAAGGGATAGAATGGAAATTATGACGGTAATGATATGTAGTTTTTTGTAGATAATTTTAAATTTTCTGAAAATATACAAAGAATATACATCACTCAATTAATTATCATGCATGACCAGTAGTGTTTCATTTATATCTCTAATTGATTTATCCCTTCTTATACTCTGAATTTAGAAGAAAATCACAGACATCATGTTAGTATTGTCTGAGTATATGTTCTTTAAATATGTCCTTAGGCCACTTAAAATATTAAAAATAATTTACTGTAAGATTTCTAATTCCACAAGTAATGCATGTAATTCATTTTTTGTTTATTGAACTTAATCAGGATCCATGTAAGGTCAATATATGAAGTATTTCTTTTATTCTGTGTCTATATACATCCCTGTATTCATGCAAGAGATAGCAAGAAAGGGACACAGAATGTTTTGGCTTTCTGGTATCGGTAGACAGAGTCATGTGGGAAGGCAGGAAAGAATGAACGAATTGGGACCAAGGCTTATACATCTATTCGCCCATTCTCTGGGGTCCTTTCAGCTCTGGGGCAGGATTTGGGAGTCTGATGTTCTCTCTTTCTTCAGAGCCTAGTCCTCTAACTTAATGGGTGAATTAGACTTTTACTGTGCAGGTATTCTGTTTTTCTCCAACTATTTCTAAGAAAAGTCCACAGCACCTTTCTTCCCCTCTCTTCCAAGCTGTACTTCTTCCTAGGTATTGCTTTTAGATAGCTTCTGTGTTCTTTGATTTGAACTGATCAGTGTGATGAGATTTCTAAAAGCAGCACTGGTGCTTTCAAAACGTTCCACCTCCCTATATGTCTTGTAAGTGTAGAGGTTCATTTGACATTTATTTTATTCTTCTATGTTGATTATTTGTTGGAAAGACCAAAATATTTGTTCTGCAGAGTTGTTCAACTGCAGAATACAGAGTTGTAGAGAATCCAACTCTGCAAAATTAAGAAAATCTTGATTTTTTTTTTGCTGTGTCTCCATGGTGTGGTTTAATATGTTTGTATCTCTTTTATTTCTTATAAATTGGATAGTTAGCTCTAAAAGCTTGAGCAGATGCAAATTGAAGATTTGAGCAAAATTACTTCATAGGTGATATTGTATATTGCCAGCAGGAATGGACACATAATATGTGGTTTCCATTTTTTGTTTGCCATGTTAGTACCAATTGATAACTCATTGACTGTAGGTAATATTTCACTACAGTTTGAAAATATTGATATTTTAGTTATAATATTCTATATTTATTAGGTAAAATCATTACCAAAAGAAGTCTTAATTTCTTGACTATTTAGTTACAGAGAAGGCAGGAAAATGTTTGAATTTTCCCCTTTATTTTCTGGTTATAGAAATTGTGATTTAGTTCCATAACATCTTTCAAAGTTGACTGATTAGTTTTTTTCTTTGCATCATTATGAACTCATAGGTTTAGGTATAGCTGATGTACATTAATGCATCAATCAATTTAATTATGATAGCTCAAAATAGCTCAAATTAATAATGAAAATAATTAACTTTTTGTTTGTTTTACTTAATCAGGATCTATTGAAGGTCTACATTGAAGCATCACTTTTATCCTAACTTTTTATGTAAAATTGCATTCATGCAAAAAATGTAAATGAAATGATTATGAATAGTCTATGAATACTCAAATGTTTCATCTTTGACAAATAGAAAATTCTTCAACTGGTTCTTGAATATTTTTGGCATGATCACAGTCGACTTCTTGCTTCTTCTCCTAACAAGATGTTTCAGGAATCATCCACATTTCTCAAAGAGGCAGTCATTTTTTACCTTTAAATCTGGGAAATTTGCCTCCTCTGTTTTCACTCTATCTTCAATCCCCACTGGCTGGCAAATAACTGGTGTCATTAGAGATTAATTGACTGGTGTATATATAAATATATATTACATATATAATGTCTATATAAAAACTAAATGAAGGTTAAGATAAACAAAAAAATAATTCAGATTGCTTTTTTCTGCCAAGATGAAGAAATAGAGAGAAGACCTACCTTTCTCCTTAAAGTTCATAAAACAAAAGAAAAAACAAAAAAAAAAGTAGGTTAAATGTATAAACCAATGTTTCTCAAGATTTTGGACAATAGGCAATAGAGCACATTGATTATTGAGTGATTGGAAACACACTAAGTGAGCCTTCGGATTGCCCCAGCTCTCTGCCTCAGGATGAGCAGGATTTGTGGCATATTATACAATGAAGAAGTAAAGACTAATGGGGATCAATCATAAGACTGATTCAAAATAAAATATGAAGAAAAACTCTAGAAAATCTAATCAAAGTATCATAAAAATCAATGGAGTATGGGAAAAATTGAAACAGCCTATGCTAAGTATAATTAGGCTATCTGAAGGAAGGGAATGGAATAGAAAATACATTGAAGAAATGGCTGAAGTTAGACTCACATATACGTGAATCTCAAGCAACCTCAAGAACAAAAAAACCTGAAGAAAACTACATTAAGAGCTATCATAATCAAATTGATGAACAGAAATGGTTTAAAAAATTAAGAGGAGTGAGAAAGCACATTACATTTAGAAGAAACATAATGGAGTTAGCAAATTTCTTGTCATAGACAGTGCAAGCTTGAACACTGTTAAGCAACATCTTTAAAGTACAAAGGAAAAAAAGTCCTGACAATCTAAAGTTCTTTACAAAGCAGAATTATCTTGAAAAATAAAGGCAATATACTCTTCCAGACATAAAAAAACTGATAGAATTAATCACCTGCAGATTCCTATTATAATAAATGTTAAAGGAAGCTCATCAGGCAAAAGAAAAACCATACCAGATTAAAATCTCAATGTATACACAGAATGAACAGCATCAAACACAGTAACACTCACATAAACTTCCAAGTAAAGTTCAAGTTACTTTCAAGTAAAAGTAATGACATTGTACTGTGGCGTGTATAAAATGTGTAGAAATAACAAGTACAACAGTAATAATACATATGCTGGAAAGAGAGATACCAAATGTACTCTTGTAAGCTTCTTATGCTATATCTAAATCAGCAATATCATTTGAAGATAGATCATGATAAGTTAGATATATAAATACTAAGACAATGAGTAAAAAACAATTGCTTCAGTAATAAGCAAGTAAAAGAATAAAATAAATTTAAGATATATTTAATACTAAAGAGAGCAATAAAAGAGGAAAAATGAACAAAGAGCAGAGTGGATAAATAGAAGATAAGTAAGAAAGTAAATTTTAACTTGCTTTATCAAGAATTGTACTAAATATAAATGGCCTAAGTATCTAACTATAAGACACAGATCATAATTTTGGCTTAAAAACATGATTCAGTTATACGCTACCTATATTCACTTTAAATATAAAGAATCAAGTACATTAAAAGTAAAAGAATAAAATATATCATTAATGAAATGAAAACCAGAGTGACCATATTACTATAAGACAAATCCTTTTCAAAAACTATTACCAAAGTCAAAAGTCATTTCATAATGCCAAAGGAATAAATTGATTGAAAATGCATAGCAATTCCAAACATTCATCTTTTTAATAACAAGTCATCAAATGCATAAAGCAAAAACTGAAAGAACTGAGAGAAAAGCATGAAAATCCACAATTATAGCCAGAGATTTCAATAACTGTTTCTCAATAATGGATAGAAGTCATAGACAGAAAGACCTGCCACTATTAAATAATTTAACATAAATGAAGACTTGTACAACACTATCAAATGACTCAACCGAACTCTTATTATATCACATTCTACCCAATAGCTGCTGGAACAAGTATACATGAAATATTTACAAAAATGTGTAATTTTCTGGGTCATAAACTAAGTTTCAAGAAATTAAAAAAAATCATTGGTCATATGATGCATTATTTCTAAACCATATTTAAGTTAAAAGACAGGAAAGGACAGGTATTTAACCAAAAGTATTTGGAAAGTATATAATGCACTTCCAAATAATTCTTGGGTAATAAAGAAATGAGTAAAAACACTTTGATCTATATGACAATGAAAACACAGCATATTAACATTTGTGGGATATGGTTAAAATAGTACTTAGAGATAAAACATTTAACATTAAGTGCCCATATTAGATAGTGATCTCAGCTTCCATCTTAATAATATAGAGAAAGTGGAACAAATGAAACTTTAAGTCGAAGAAATAGACATGAAGATTAATGTAGAAATCTGTGTAATAGAAAGCAGAAAAACACCAGAGACTATTAATGAAATACTGATTTTTGAGTTAGTAAATAAAGTTGATAAACCACTAGCTATATTAGTCAGGAACATAAAGAAGACATAGGTAGAAGAAGGTACTTATATTAGAAATGAGAGAGGTGACATCAATATAGATTACATAGATAAAAAAGTAAAATAATGGATTATTATTATTTTAAAATCCTCATGGGAATAAATTTGACAAGTTAGCTAAAACATACAAAATAGTTGGGAGGAACCCAGAGGGCAGTTAGGGCAGGGAATCAGAAATTCTAAGCTCTGTGACTTCAGAAACCAACTTGAGATGTCAGAGCAACACTTGGGTAATTCTGATTGCTTCTAGCCAAAATAATAACTGCCATCACATTAAGTGCACATAAAATTCAAAACTGACCCTTAAATCAGCTTTTAATTGCACCTAACAACCGTGAAAATCCCACACAGTATAGCCAGCAAGGCGTGTCTGGCCCTGGGGAAAAAAAAACCCTGGCTGTTTCTCTTTTTTTTCTTTTTCTTGCTACAAGCAGAAGACAGAGCATCAATCAGAATCAAACTCTGCAACATTCTGGATCCCTAACCCATGGAAAGCTTCCCTACATCATACCATTTCTCTCCACCAGCTGGTTTCAAAGCAGCTTGCATGAATCTGCAGAATGAAGCCAGTCACTTGATGAGACCACATCAGAGCTTCCACTTGTATGTCAATACTAGGAATGGACACCTAAGGAATAATCCAGACTTTTTACCAAATCACTGAACTTTTTGTTGTTCCTGTACCTGGTATTTTTTGTTGTGTTTTTTTCCTGTATTATTAATTTTACCATCACTATTTTCTTATCCCTATTCTTACCCCCTTCACATTCCCTGGGCTATAATCCATTGTTCTCCCTCCCAAATACTCTTTCTTCCCCTTCTTATCTACTTTCTCCCCATCTTCACCTCCCTCTCCTACCCTTCCCCAACCTGTCACCACACTACCACTCCCTCCTACACACCTACCACCCACTGTATCAACTGTACACAACCCTACCCCTGCAATCCCTGACATAACCACCCTCCACTACGACAGAAATACTCCCAAACACACACAAGGGCCACAAACCCCAGCAGTCCTTATACCTCTTCCCCACCCACCCACCCCTTTTCCTGCCCCCCCCCTTTTTAGTTCCACTTTTACCAATTTCCCAAATTTCTTATCTAGCCTAATAACCATTACCCCCCCCAACTCCCACTGTTTATAGATATTATCACCGAGGGGTTTTCTATATAATATGTAAATAACTGGTCTGGCATTGAACCTGTGAATTTGTTATTGCTAAATTATACCTTCAGGTCAGGGACAGAAACCTAGCTATCAACCAAGTCAGTCACAACACAAAAATTAAATCAAGGAAAAGAAAACAGGCAATTAAAACCAACAACTAACCTATTAAGAACATAGTTGCACAGCATCAAGTGGAGCGATAAGAAGAAGAAGAAGGGATGGGAACCACTCTCCTCAAAGAAATAATTCAACATAGGATTCAGTGGGAAATGAAGAAAATGGATACCCAGTTCCTGACTTCAACAAAACAAAGATAAATGACAGTAGGAGCCCAGTGATGCCCACAAAAACACCCTCAAAGAGGAATTCTTGGAAGAAATCACTGAAAAATTCGTGGAGAAGATACTAGACATGGTTAACCAGAATGTACAAGATGCACTCAAGAAATTTTAAGACACCAAAAATAAAGCACATGAGAAGACACAGAAACAAATAAATGAACTCAGAGAGGACTTCAGCAAACACCAAAGTGAAACGAAGGACACTATAAAAAAAGAGATATGTGAATTTAAAGATGACAACACAAAATATAAAAGAGGAGTTGAACAAAGGTATGGAAACCCTCACAAAAAAGAATCAAACAGAAATCCTGGAAATAAAAGTTTCCTTTAGTCAAACAAAAAACACAGTGGAAAGCCACTCCATCAGACTAGAACAAGTAGAAGACAGAATCTCAGAGTTCAAAGATAAAATGGAAATTAAAGAAAAACCAGAAGCAATCTTAGTCAAAGAACTCAAGAACTGTGAAAAGAATATGCAAGAACTCATCATGGGCATTGAGGAAGGAGAAGAGGGGCAAGCCAAAGGGATAGGTAATATATTCAATAAAATAATAACAGAAAATTTCCCAAATCTTGAGAAAAGTCTGTTAGAGATGAACCAATGTGGGTTGCAATACAGGTGTGCATGGAAGCAATGCTAGGACTCTTTCTGTCTCAAACTAACACAAACGCTGTCTTTCTTATCTCCTATGTTTTCTCTTCAACAAACTGGGAGAACAAGAGGGAGGAACAGGTTCTGCCCAGAAGTGGGGGCTGGCGGGGGGTGGGGGAAGTGGAGGCCCAAACAATGTATACACGTGTGAGTAAATGTAAAAACAACAAAATGTTTTTTAAAAGTCAATTAAAGCCACAATGATATACTACTACACAGCACAGCAGACTAGATTAAAAAAAAAAAAAACAAAGATCACAAGTCACAATTACCAAAGCTGTCCTGAAATAAAAAAATTTGAAAAAATGTGTTTATTAAATTAATATATTTTTGGTTAAAAATCATCCCAATAGAAAACTCCAGTTTAAATGGCTTAAATACCAAATATTTTAGGAAGAAACAACAATTCCTATTTTTCCATAAAATGAAGAATACTTCCCATCTTACTTTATATGGTTAGCATTACTCAAATACCAGAACCAAACACATCATAGCAAAAGAAGACTGCAGGCCAATATCTGTCACGAAATTTGACACAAAAAAATCTTTTTTTTAGTACTCCAAAAGATCCATCTGTATTTAGCAAGAATAATATATAATGATCTTATGAAAATTAACCAATATAATTCACTATATTAACAGATGACCCAAAAAGAAAAACCTATATGATTAGTATAATAGAACAGAAAAGTCTTTTGAAAGAATCCAACCTCTATTCCTTATGTAAGCAAATTCTCAGCAAATTAGATATAGAAGGGAATCTCCTCACCCTGATAGAGTGAGAAGACTGAATGCTTTCCCCAAAGATCTGAAACATGGCAAGATGTTCACTTTCAATAGCTCAATTTAATATCATACTAGCCAGAGCAACAGGGGAAACAAAACCTACATTGGAAAGAAATAAAACTGTCTTTATTTGCAGATTACATAATTGTCAATGCAGAAAATCTTAGGTAAACTACAAAAAAAGACTTCAACAACTAATGAGTACAGTAATTTTGTAAGATACTAAATCAATGTACAGATCAATATTTCTATAAACAAGTAATTAAAATCAGAAATTCTAATTATAACAGTTCTTTTGTTATTCTCTGTTTTTAGATACAGGTTCTCTTAATATATAGCTCAGGCTGGCCTTGAACTTGCAATCCTACAGTCTCAGCCTTCTGAGTGGTAGGATTACAGAGCTATACCATCATGCCTGGTATAACAGTACTTTTAAAATAGTATAAAACATGACATGGCTAATAAATCTGATAATTACATGAAATTTATGCAAACTACTTCTGAGGTACATTGTACACAATATCCTAAGTAGTTTAGTAGGGTTTTAATAAGCTATGCTTATACTCACCATAAGAACTACCATTGTACCTCTAGGTGTTTTTGAAGAAAAAGGCAAGCACATGTCCACATAGACTTTAAGATGAATGTTCAAGCAGCTTTCTTTGTGATAGCCCCAAACTTGAAACAGCCCAAAGTTCAACAGGTAAATTAATAAACAAACTTAGGTGTCCACACAATGGATATAAATCAACAAACTATGTGTACATGATAAAACTTGGTTAAATTTCAATACAATTATTATAGGTAAAGGAAGACAGAGAAAAAAATTACATTTATGTGATTCAATTTATAGGCAATTACAGAAATTGTAGACTAATTTAAAGTGAAAGATGCATATCAGAGTTCCCCTGGTACTGAGTAGAGGGATAAAAGAGAGAGATTATGAAGGAGCAAGGAAAACCTTCAGGGGTGGTGGCTATGTCATTGTTTTCTTGATTATGAAATAATCTCATGGGTTGATGCATAGTTGAAACTTAACAAATTGTATGCTTCATGCAGTTTATTGTATTATATCAAATATTCCTCAGTAAAACTCTTCAATATATCCATAATCTTACCATCAAGAGATAAATATCACTTTCTTTACAGTATATTTTCCATTGTGTACAGAGAGTATACAGTGATGTTTACCAAGCTATTTTACAAGGAATCATAATTTCTTTGTAAGTAAAACATAAATCATTTTGTCAATAAAAACAAAGGGGATTAAAATGTATTCCTTTTTATTATTTCTGAATCTACACTCGAGCACAAAATGTTTATACCATTTTGTTTTGATTTTGTTTATTTATTTAAATCAGCAAAGACCAAGAAAACAACCAAATTATTAAGAAGGAAAAAAAAAGACTAGATTTAGTAAATTATACTACATTGACACAATGGAATATTATTAACCCACTTAAACAATTAGAAAAAATTTGTAACAGTATGGGAAAATGTTCCTTTTATAATTTTTAGTGTAAAATTAGAATTGAAATGTGCCATTAGTGCAGTTATGAAGGTTGGAATTATAATAGGTAATATTTTAAGAAGTTAAAAAAGTAAATTAGTATGATATTTGGATACTCAGATATAAGTGAACATACAAGAACAACAGTAAAGTATTATTTCTCCATTTTTCATGCTTGTCTATTTAGGCTCTTACTAAAAATTGCGTCTAATTCTGCACTTTACAATTTTAATGAATGTTGGAATATTTGTATTTAGAAAGAGGATACAAAGAAAAAATAATTCAGAAGATAAACAATAGACATTAACAAAAAACATTCAATAAATGAGAAGTCAGACAATTTGTATTACCTGTATATAGAGAGACATTGGGCACATATTATCTCTATTTTATACACTTGTTAAATGAATGTATATGTATACTTAAATAAATATAAATGACTATGTTTATTTAAATATGAATACATCTAAGTGAACTTACTATAATATATATTGAATATATACACTATCAACTATCAGCATTGTTTTTTTTGTTTTATTATTCATATGTGCATACAAGGCTTGTGTCATTTCTCCCCCCTGCCCCCACCCCCTCCTTCTCCCCCCCACCCCCTCAATACCCAGCAGAAACTATTTTGCCCTTATCTCTAATTTTGTTGAAGAGAGAGTATAGGCAATAATAGGAAGGAACAAGTGTTCCTGGTTGAGATAAGGATAGCTATACAGGGAGTTGACTCACATTGATTTCCTGTGTGTGTGTGTGTTACCTTCTAGGTTAATTCTTTTTGAACTAACGGTTTCTCTAGTTCCTGGTCCCCTTCTCCTATTGGCCTCAGTTGCTTTTAAGGTATCTGCTTTAGTTTCTCTTCATTGAGGGCAAAAAATGCTACCTAATTTTTTAGGTGTCTTACCTATCCTCACCTCTCCCTTGTGTGCTCTCGCTTTTATCATGTGCTCAAAGTCCAATCCCCTTGTTGTGTTTGCCCTTGATCTAATGTCCACATATGAGGGAGAACATACGATTTTTGGTCTTTTGGGCCAGGCTAACCTCACTCAGAATGATGTTCTCCAATTCCATCCATTTACCAGCGAATGATAACATTTCGTTCTTCTTCATGGCTGCATAAAATTCCATTGTGTATAGATACCACATTTTCTTAATCCATTCGTCAGTGGTGGGGCATCTTGGCTGTTTCCATAACTTGGCTATTGTGAATAGTGCCGCAATAAACATGGGTGTGCAGGTGCCTCTGGAGTAACCTGTGTCACAGTCTTTTGGGTATATCCCCAAGAGTGGTATTGCTGGATCAAATGGTAGATCAATGTTTAGCTTTTTAAGTAGCCTCCAAATTTTTTTCCAGAGTGGTTGTACTAGTTTACATTCCCACCAACAGTGTAAGAGGGTTCCTTTTTCCCCCGCATCCTCTCCAACACCTGTTGTTGGTGGTGTTGCCAATGATGGCTATTCTAACAGGGGTGAGGTGGAATCTCAGTGTGGTTTTAATTTGCATTTCCTTTATTGCTAGAGATGGTGAGCATTTTTTCATGTGTTTTTTGGCCATTTGAATTTCTTCTTTTGAGAAAGTTCTGTTTAGTTCACTTGCCCATTTCTTTATTGGTTCATTAGTTTTGGGAGAATTTAGTTTTTTAAGTTCCCTATATATTCTGGTTATCAGTCCTTTATCTGATGTATAGCTGGCAAATATTTTCTTCCACTCTATGGGTGTTCTCTTCAGTTTAGAGACCACTTCTTTTGATGAACAGAAGCTTTTTAGTTTTATGAGGTCCCATTTATCTATGCTATCTCTTAGTTGCTGTGCTGCTGGGGTTTCATTGAGAAAGTTCTTACTTATACCTACTAAAACCACAGTATTTCCTACTCTTTCCTGTATCAACTTTAGAGTTTGGGGTCTGATATTAAGATCCTTGATCCATTTCCAGTTAATCTTGGTATAGGGTGATATACATGGATCTAGTTTCAGTTTTTTGCAGACTGCTAACCAGTTTTCCCAGCAGTTTTTGTTGAAGAGGCTGCTATTTCTCCATCGTATATTTTTAGCTCCTTTGTCAAAGATAAGTTGCTTATAGTTGTTTGGCTTCATATCTGGGTCCTCTATTCTGTTCCACTGGTCTTCATGTCTGTTTTTGTGCCAGTACCATGCTGTTTTTATTGTTACTGCTTTGTAATGTAGTTTGAAGTCAGGTATTGTGATACCTCCTGCATTGTTCTTTTGACTGAGTATTGCCTTGGCTATTCGTGGCCTCTTGTGCTTCCATATAAATTTCACAGTAGATTTTTCAATGTCTTTAATGAATGTCATTGGAATTTTGATGGGAATTGCATTAAACATGTAGATTACTTTGGGGAGTATCGACATTTTTACTATGTTGATTCTACCAATCCATGAGCATGGGAGATCTCTCCACTTTCTATAGTCTTCCTCAATCTCTTTCTTCAGAAGTGTATAGTTTTCCTTGGAGAGGTCTTTCACATCTTTTGTTAGGTTTACACCTAGGTATTTGATTTTTTTTTTTTGAGGCTATTGTAAATGGAATTGTTTTCATACATTCTTTTTCAGTTTGCTCATTGTTAGTGTATAGAAATGCTAATGATTTTTCTATGTTGATTTTATATCCTGCTACCTTGCTGTAGCTATTGATGATGTCTAGGAGCTTCTGAGTTGAGTTTTTTGGGTCTTTAAGGTATAGGATCATGTCATCTGCAAATAGGGATATTTTGACAGTTTCTTTACCTATTTGTATTCCTTTTATTCCTTCTTCTTGCCTAATTGCTCTGGCTAGGAATTCCAGTACTATGTTGAATAGGAGTGGAGATAGTGAACATCCTTGTCTGGTTCCTGATTTTAGAGGGAATGCTTTCAGTTTTTCTCCGTTAAGTATAATGCTGGCTGTAGGTTTGTCATATATAGCTTTTATAATGTTGAGGTACTTTCCTTCTATTCCTAGTTTTCTTAGAGCTTTTATGATGAAATGGTGTTGGATCTTATCAAAGGCTTTTTCTGCATCTATTGAGATGATCAAGTGGTTTTTGTCTTTGCTTCTGCTAATGTGGTTTATTACGTTTATTGATTTTCATATGTTGAACCACCCCTGCATCCCTGGGATGAAGCCTACTTGGTCATGGTGAATAATCTTTTTGATATGTTGTTGAATTTGGTTTGCCATTATTTTGTTGAGGATTTTTGCGTCAATGTTCATTAAGGAGATTGGCCTATAGTTCTCCTTTTTGGAGATGTCTTGGGATAAGTGTAATACTGGCTTCATTAAGTGTGTTTGGCAGTTTTCCTTCCCTTTCTATTTCGTGGAACAGTTTAAGGAGAGTTGGTATCAGTTCTTCTTCAAAAATCTGATGTAATTCTGCAGAGAATCCATCAGGTCCTGGACTTTTCTTTTTGGGGAGACTCTTGATTGCTGCTTCAATTTCATTTTGTGTTATAGATCTATTCAGGTGATTAATTTCCTCTTTGTTCAGTTTTGGATGATCATATGTGTCTAGAAATCTGTCCATTTCTTTATGATTTTTGAATTTATTTGAATATAGGTTCTCGAAGTAGTCTCTAATGATTTCCTGGACTTCCATGGTGTTTGTTGTTATCTCCCCTTTTGCATTCCTGATTCTACTAATTTGGGTTTTTTCTCTCCTCATTTTAGTCAGGTTTGCCAGGGGTCTATCGATCTTGTTTATTTTTTCAAAGAACCAACTTTTTGTTTCAGTAATTCTTTGTATTTTTTTTTTGGTTTCTATTTCATTGATTTCAGCTCTTATTTTTTTTATTTCTCTCCTTCTATTTGTTACTTATTATAATACATATTGAATATATACACTATCAACTCTCAGCAGTGTTTTACATACCAAAATTTCATATGACATTATTAGAAATCTTGTTGTCAATTTGTACTGTTTGCTGCTGGAAACTTTGATTGTAGATTTACCTAGCTTACCATTATTTTTTCTTAAATGAGAATATCTTAGTCCCAGAAGGGACACCAGAGATAACCTCTTTCTGATATCTTGAATTTAATGATGAGAAAACTGTAGCAAACTATATTTTAGAATGTTGAAAAGACATCAAAGCTCCCAGAGATAATTATTAGGAAGAATTGTACCCAGATATCTTAACTCCCCTCACAGTTAATCCCCAATTGTCACTACTTTTTTAATCATTATGTTTTATTTAATAGTCTACCTTCCCCTTTGTGTAGCTCCTTTTTGGTTAAGCTATTCTTTTGAAGATAGACCTTTGATCGAATAAGACAGGGTGTAAAGGTCCTGCTCAAACTGTTATCTTAATTATCTTAATAACAGGTAGCTTGATTCTGGATCTGTATTTCACAGTCCTGGACTCAAAGACCTATTGGTTCTCTGTTGTCACATCTGAGGACTATTAAGTCAATTCAAAAGTTCCTGTGCATCCACTGAGTTTGGTTCTGTGATGGACACTGGGGATGTCACAGATGAATAAGGTAGAGCTGGACAAAATAAACTTATTCTGTTGCTCTGTACATACCAGAACAATAATTTTGGGATTAATCAGCATGGGATTGATGAATACACACTCTCACATCTTAAATCTACAAAGGAAGCTCAGATTAAGTTGGCAATGCCATGTTGCCTGAGAAACCTCCTGATTCTACCCATTTCTGTCCTTTATAACTGACCAACATCATAGTAAGTAAAATAGTCTCTCTTTTTTTATTTTAGTCAGTTGGGTCTTGAACTCAGGGCTTCACACTAAAATATTCTGTCTTTAGAAACACTCATACTTTCAATTTGCCATAGTCAAACCCTGTACACCTAGGAGTCATTCTGTTCCTTTGAGGAAACTTAGCATAGTTCTGCTTTGCTGTGCTTTGATCTCTCAGTCAGAACAAGTCTTAATCTCTCATTTCCAAGTTCTTGGGGGCATCATTTTATAGTCTTCCTGCATTCACAGCCCTCAGAAGTTTGAGTTCTTTTTCTAGTTCATTTTAAGAGCAGGCCTCTGCATTAATCTTTCTAAGAAAAGGCTTCTAAATACATGATTTAATACATTATTTCCACTATTACTCTGTGTATCCAGGTACATGATAATATGGTGTTTCAATACTCTTGATGCTGTTAAGAGCTGTTAGTGATTATTAGTGCAGTAATTATTGGCCCTATAGTAGCTATTTTTAGTGTATAGAAATAGGTAGGATTTAGACTGCAATTTTACAGTAGTGTAATGAGAAATGAATACTCTTGAATCTTTTATGATGACCATCATAGCTTTATTGAGACTCAGAAGTTAAATGTGCTTTGGGCAAAGGAGCCTATTCAGTAGTAGAGAGAGGAAATGAAATTATTTTTTATTCTGAATAACCAAAAAGATATTTTCTAATTTTATTTTTAAAGGAATTCATCTTTAAAAAGATTAACATATCTTCAGATCTGGAAGAGTATTAAATGGGTCATTTAATATTTAGTTTAGCTTCCTGTTTTTAAACATGCCTGAGCCAAAAAATAATATATATATATATATATATATATATATACATATATATTTGTTTTGTTTTGTTTTTGGTGGTATTGGGGTTTGAATTCAAGGCTTCATGCTTATTAGGCAGTCACTCTACTGCCTGAGCCATGCTTCACTTTTTCCTCTAGATAGTTTTGATATAGGATCTCACTTTTTGCCCAGACTGGGCTGGACCATGATCCTCTCATAGCTGGGATGACAGGTGTACACCCTGTGCCCAGCTATTGGTTGGGTCTCACAAAATTTTTGCCTGGGCTGGCCTATAACTGCAATCTTCCTGATTTTAGCTTCCCAAGTAGCTAGGATTACAGACATAAAAGCCACTGGCAACTACCTTAGAAAACAAACAAAACAAAGGTCCAGATAATTCTTAAAGGTTCCAAAAGTCCAGAGATGGAGAGTTCCTTGTATATTGTTCTCAAGTTCAGCTTCCTACACAGTACCCAGGTCTAACCTAACTCTCTCTTGGTTTGGTTACTTTCTGTTTTCTTTGCAGGAGAACAGCCAATCTTGAACTCTTGTTAGACTTCTGAATTCACTGAGAAAATTTCGAGTGTTGTTTTCTAGCTCTCTTTTTGTTAGTGAATAACCCTAGTTCTCCCTTTTCCATGTAGGTTATTCCGTGTTCTGTCTCATAATCATTTTTACTTTCTGGGCCTCATTTAATCTCAGGGCTCTGCAAGAGGGACAATTCATCTAAAAGGAGACAGCTGCAGTATGGCACAGTGGCAGGCTGACTTCTTGAGAGCTGGGGACCATTACAGGAATGCACCACTATCCCTCAGCATTTTAGGAGATCAGCAGCGGCATCTTGGAACCCTTTGTTCCTACGGCCTCTTTCTGCTCCTTCTAAGTTCCTTTAGCCATTGCCTTCATCTTCATCAAGTTGGAGAATTATAGACATAAAACTGGAAGAGACTTGAGACCTCTTCTAATCTCTAGAGGTTGAGGCCTACAGAAAACAACTGTTCCCTGAGCCACCATCATGTGAGATGGAGATTTTAACTTAGCTCTTCGGACTGGCAACCTGTTATTTGATTTTTCATCACAAAATAGGTTTTATATTGTATTTTGTTGTCATTCTATTTTTGTGGATCCCTTTCTGAAGCAATTGATTAAAATCATGGTGCTTTGTAGAAATAAAAGATAGTCTCAAGCTTGCCTTATTTATTTCAGCTGAAAGCCCCACTAACAGCCATTTAAATACATTATTTACCTAATAGATGATTATATTATGTGATATCAACTCCAATATAACCCTGTTGGATAACCACACAATATCTAATGTCATAGAAGCAATCTGGGGTATTCTCAGTGTTCATTTATGTAGGAACACTTTAGTACAGCTTGTTTTTTGGGGTGGCAGAAAAGGATAGAAAAGAAATTAGGCCTATTGAAAGAGGTATTTTTATGGGAATGGGGCTATTTGGTGATATGACCAGCATTGAAGTTTCCAACAAAGACTTTCTCCACTTTTTACTATTCAATTTTAGAAATTACTACAAAACCCTTTCATCTGAAAATAGTTCATTGCAAAAGTAGGTGTATGTACTATGAAAAATATTGTGTGTAGAAGGACACTGCCTAATGATTAGATAATGAGTCTAAATTAGTGGTTCTTAGCCTTGGCTATACATTGAAAGCACAGGATCCTTAGAACTCATTCCACTTGGACCATACTCCAGGGAATGAAACCAGATTCTCTGAGGTTGGGATGCAGACATTAGTATTTTAAAACTCCCATTCATTCACAGTTGGGAACCAAACCATGTTTACAGGTGCTGAATATACTTCTGGCAGTTTTAAATATATCCTTTACAGTTTACTCCCTCTACATTTTTTGGCATAAGGCAACATTAACTTCATTGATTGTACCAAGATAATATTTATTCCACAACCATCATTTGTGGTAGCTTAATTAATAACTTAATAGTATTACACATTATTATTGGTCTTTTATTAATTCATTTAATAGTGATTTATTGTGCTTAATTTGAGTCAGAAAATGTTTTAATTGCCAAGTAGTGCCCTGGTAAATAAAATATAGAAAATTTTCAAAAGGAAGCTGTGGAGATATTTTGGAGATAATTGGATTGTATGGAAAACACTTCCACAGGGAAGACTTCTTTGAAAAAGTTTTAAAAAGGCCAGGAGGAAGAGAAGAGATCACTAATGGATTAATTTAGTAGTTCCAGAGAGGCCAAAAGATGCAAATACGAAGATATGCAAAACATTTCTTCTGCCTTCAAGAAACTCACAGCCTAATAGAGAAGACAAATACGTACACTAATAATTAAATGCAGTGAGACAGATGTTAGCACAGGGATGAACCATCTACTATGGGAGAACAGGCTCTGATACAGCTTCATGAGGTTATCTTAGAAAAATGTGGAGAGCTTCATGAATTTGCATGTGCTTTATACACAGGAATGTATAAGTTTATGTCTATGTTAGCACATGTTCTACAACACCTCCACTGTTTATGTTGCTAAATTTGATTCTGGCGTGGGGAAGGATTGTAATTTATTTTCACCAACTATTCTTTTTTTAAAAATTTTTCAAGAATCTATATTTTCTTTTTTTTTCTTTATTCATGTATTTATATGTGCATACATTGTTTCAGTCATTTCTCCCCCCTGCCCCCCACTCCTTTCCTCTCTCCCCTACCCTCCTCACTTCCAGGCAGAACCTGTTCTGCCCTTTTCTCCAATTTTGTTGAAGAGAAGACATAAGCAATAATAAGAACGACAAAGCAGTTTTGCTAGTTGAGATAAAGATAGCTATACAGAGAGATTCCTAGCATTGCTTCCATGCACAAATGTATTACAACCAGAATTGATTCATCTCTACCTGACCTCTTCACTACTTCCTGGTCACCTTCCCATATTGACCTCTGGTGCTTTAAGGTTACTGTATTAACTCCTCTGCAGTGGGGACATCAAACACTTTCAAGTTTTGGGTTTCCTACCTATCCCCATTCCTCCTATATGCACTCTCCCCTTAGCGTGTGACCCAAGTCCAACAACATTACTGCCTTTGCCCTAGATCTAAAGTCTGCATATGAGGGAGAGCATGCAATTTTTGGTCTTCTGAGCTTGGCTAACCTTGCTTAATATGATGTTCTCAAGGTCTACCCATTTACTTGAGAATGATAAGATTTCATTCTTCTTCATGGCTGAGTAAAATTCCATTGTGTATAAATACCACATTTTTTTAATTCACTAGTCAGTAATGGGGCATCTTGGATGTTTCCATAACTTGGCTATTGTGAATTGTGCTGCAATAAACATGGGTGTGCAGGTGCCTCTGCAGTAACCTGAGTTGCATTCCTTTGGGTATATCCCTAGGAGTGGGATTGCTTCACCAACTATTCTTTATAATGTTTCTTATGTATAGACACATAAACCCATAGGCATAGTAGATAAAGAACAATTGTAATGAATCTACAGACTCAGTCTTCTGAAATTTGTTTTCCCTTTTTTCCAAGCTCAGAGGTGCATATGTTTGATCATCAAAGCACTGTGACGATTTCTTGTATCTGAAAATGCCTACATGATCTAAACCATGATTTGTCTGCTTTCCTGATGACTTAAGTATGGATCAGGCCATTGAATACTTATAAAATCACTTTTGAGGCAAAGGGACTATTGGTCCAATTGAATCTTTATGCTGTATTAGAGTTTTCCAACTAAATGGGTTTTTCCTTGCAATATAAATAGGACAGTATAGATACCAATAGGATACTGTTCTTTGGTGTCTTAATGGAACTCACTAAGCAACACTGCTGGGACAGCTATTACTTTCTTGATAAAATGGGACAAATAAACTAGCATGTGCCTTTGCCCTTTGCCTTTTATCACTTCTCATCTAGCGTGAAGGATTGATGACCAGTAAATGGAGTTGCTTCTTGCAACCATGGAGGTTGAGAAACCAATCTAAGGAGATTAGATCAGAGGCCTCATTCCATACTGATTTCCTCAATCCACTAGGTAAATGTTGAGCAGTTGACTCTTGACTTAGTCTATATAAACAATACACCCATATTAAGTTGAATCGGTGTGAACAAGTTTCTGTTACCTTTAACTGAAGGCACCTTTGACTGAGAGACTACTTTGCCCTTTTCTTTGAATGGTCATTTACTACTACAGGAAAAAGTCTTTGGAGTCAGACATAACTGAATTCAAATTCCAATGCTACCTCTTCTCAGCTATGTGATCTTAAGCAAGTAATTTATACTTATTTGAGATTTAATTTCTTATATGTAAAAATTATTATAGAATTAAAAGATATAGTACAGATCAAGACATTTTAAAACTATTCTAGTTTCAGTATCATTTACTGAAACACCATTATCAACATTATCCACAAATACTTGTTAGTTCTGTACTACTTATGGTTCTTTGCTTGAAACACACTAGAATAAGTTCCTAGAATTCTACCTCATTGTACAGTGTTAAACACAAAAGTTAAGCTCAATAAATGAGCCTTGCTTTCACATAAACAAATACCAGAGGGAAGGGGGAGGAGGTGGGAAAATGGTGAAGGAGGGTGAATATGGTGCAAGAACTGTGTACACATGTACGTAAATGGAAAAATGATATCTGTTGAAATTATTCTAGGACTGGGTGGAAGTATGAAGGAAAATGATGGAGGGGGTAAATTCAAGTATGATATATTTGATATATTGTAAGGATTTTGTAAATGCCACACCAGCACAGCAATAAAAAAGGAAGTTTAGTTCTTAAAAAATCATTTCAGTAAAGTAGAAGTACTTGATTTATATTCTGTTGTTAGTCTATTTCCCTGAAATTCAGGGCAGAACCATGTCTACAAGAAAATAAATGGATGAATGTAGTCCACAACAAAACACCAAATAATAGAATTTTCTAATGAAATAAAATAATTCCTTTTTAAATAAGGTAAAATTCTCTTCACTTTAGAAGGTAGGAAGCAAGAGAAGTAGAGAATTTTGATTCATTATTCTGGATTCAACATTCAACATCATCGTGTACTAGCTGCTTTGTGACTTCAGCCAGACTGGAGATTAAGAAAACTCAGTTTATCTTCAATGGAGCTACAGCAAGTGTTTAAAAAGACCATATACATTAACTATATGATGTAGCTCTTTAGTGAAAAGTAGGTATTTAATTTAAAAAGACTATTATTGTTTTAAATAAATATAGTAAGGGTATGCCACAGGTTGTTCTGAAGAGCTTTTCTACTGACTGTAAAACCTTGTATTATAGTATACTGTAGAGTCCGTAGCTTTCAGAGCTGCTTTATTACAGTGTGTAAATCTAACAATCCAGAAAATCTAAGCTTGTTATTGAGGCCAAATCAGCCATAGGTTGATATTCCTAAAGTATCTCAAATTGTTTTAAAATTCATGCCCATTAAAAAAAAAAAGAGCTCAATTCTTAGAAACCTCATGGAATGTTCTTTTCCCTCAGATTGATAAGAAATGAAAAAGTAAGGAAGACTTTAGAGATCTTCAACATATTAACTTTCTTTTAAAAAGTAAGGAAGGCAGGCACATAGGAAGGAAAGCAGTCAGGTAAGAAAGAAAGAAGTAAGTTAAGAAGGAAGGAAGAAAGGAAAGAAAAGAGGAAGGGAGGGAGGTATTCTAATAGAAAGGTCTTTGAAAGGAATAATGTCCATTGTGGAACTGCCATGACACACCCCTCTGCCAAGTCCTTTTGTTCTGGGAAAATTGTCTTGTTTACCAATTACTTTTGACAGTTTCCTGAAGGCAGTCACCTGTCTACTGGTACAGGTAGAGGGAGCAACAGCAAATTATATGACTGAGTTAATGCTATCCACTGCTATAAATAGAAAACAATCAAATGGAATGTGTTTTCATAATTATTATTATGAAATTATAATTATTAATTACTTGTGAGGCATGGACTTTGTAAAATAGCTGATGGCATCTAAACTGCCATTAATGCCAAGTTATGATGTCATGTCAATAAAATGGAAAAATCATTAATGGATATGCTGACACATTACTATAATCCAAAATTTGCATCAATGAAGGATGCTACCAATAATTCTCATTTCCAACAGAAAAGCCATCTATCAATGTGATATGACAGAATGCCGTTTTACTAGGCATAGTACTTTTAATGGTCTGAATAGGATGTGAATAGCATATTGCAGGATAACGTATGCAGAGTAACTATTTGTTGATTAATTGGATTCCAAGAAAATGTTTAGACTCCAGAAGAAAGGATGGGGTAGAAGAATTTACTTTGGAACATCAGAAAAAATAATAAAAATATCATGCCTGGTCATTTTTCTTACAGATCTTTATTCTCCTGAATTATAATTGAAATTATTGCAGAGTGTTTTATTTTTTCCAATGGTTATTTTTCATATCACTTACAGAAGTTAATTCAGTCTTTGATAAAAATAGATTATTCCTGACAATGCCTTATTCTGTCCTTACACCTTCTAATGTAAATGGGAACTGAGTGTACTTATAAAGGACAAGAAAAAAGGCCTCATAGAAGAGGTGCTATTTGAATTAGTCTTTCAGAAGGTGTGGAATTTGATGACCAGAGAATGTAGGACAGGGAGATTCAGGCAGACTTAATGACATGTGCAGAGTCTTGGAGCTGTGACAGAAAAAAGCCTGTTCAGAATGGCAAGCAGTCCTTTTCTTGTTAGCAGTGTGTGGAGGCCAGTTAGGGAAGTGGAGAGACAAAGGAAGTGGGAGGACGAAAGGCAGGACTAAAAAAGATAAATTGGAGAGAGATCATTTTGCCACAACTAATTGTAACTACCTCTATTTATTTAGCACTTGCTCTACTAGGTATCAAAAACTATGATAAGTGTCACATGTAATTTAATATTCTCAAGGACTCTGTGAAATATTATTTTATAAGTAAGAAAATTGAACCATAGAAAAACTACTTTCCCAAGTTCGCACAGCTGATAAGTGGTGAGGTCATAATCAACCCATTGTGGGATTGCAAAGTCTTTTTCCTTGACTGGTTAGCATATTGGTTCCCAATTTGTTATGAGAGTATTTAGGCCTTTGCCAAGGTATTCATATACTGTCCTGCAGGAATCGAGAAGGCAAAAAAAGGTTTTAGGCAGAGGACAGATGTAGTGAAGAGGGCCATATGGCAGACAAGGGGGCTGAGGTAGGGGTCACTTCATATGTAGCATAAGTGCAGGAGGTTCTGAGGCAAAGTGGGGTGTAAAGAGCAGGAATCACTGTGGATGGATTCTGGTGGAAGCATAAATATACTGTTTTGGGGAGAAACTGGATTTCTAGGTTGGGAGAGTAGCTGGATTGAATGGTCATTTAGCCAAAAAAGGGACTACTGTTGTAGAAACAAAATAAGGAGGAGAGGTAATGAAATTCATCTTGGAGACACAGAGTTGGAAATTCCAAGAAGGCACCAGGGCAGTTAGCCTTTGAATATCTCTTTTTAAGCCCACTATCTTTATGGTTCATACTCCTCAGAATCAGGGAAATGTTCCCTTTGTCTTCTAAGGTCTAGCCCTGGCATCTGAAATGAGATGAGTGAAAATGTTGTTAGACATTGTGATTGTCTACTGTTAAAATACATTAAGGGCAAAAATCTTTGAGAGTTTTTTTTAAGAGTAATGACACAGAACATGAAAAGATTATTTCACTTATCTGTCTTTGTCCCTAGGACTGGCACAAGTGATGACAATGTAGGAACCAGACTCAGAGTTCTACACTCACATCTCACTCAGCAGTAAAAGCTCCCTGTGACTGATTTTAGAATCAACACAGGAGCTTTTTAAAAACTATGGCTGGCTAAGCCTGAACTTAATGCATGAGAGTCTTAGGTATAAGGGTTGGGAATATATATTCTTAAAAATCTCTGTGGGTAATAAGGTAATAACAAGTATTTATAATAGCTATCATTTACTGAAATTATGCAATCTTTTTCTAAGTTCTACAAATGGATGAACATAGTTAATACTGACTGAAACCCTATAAGATTCTTTCCATAAATTAACCACTAGTGAACTAGTTGGCTCTGTCTTACCAATATCTACTTCTCATTCTTCCATATAAGGTATGGTAAAGTGACTTTGTATACATTGTATATACATAGCTCTCATATCCTAAGACTATATGTAGTCTTAATTAAGCAGTTACATCTGGTTAGTCATGATATAATTCTGATGGAAAGCAACCACATAGTGACAATTATGATCAGTTGCAGATTTGTAAGTGCTGCTGACTTGTTTGCTTTGCTTTTTGGGGTACTGGGGTTTGAACTCAGGGCTTTGTCCTTGCTAGGCAAGTATTCTACCATTTGAGCCATGCCTGAAGTCTAATTTGTTATTTTATAAACATTTTCAACAAGAAAAATCTGTTCAGTGCCTGCTACACACTAGACATTATTTGAAGTACTTAGACACTTAAGTAATTCATGGTCCTCCTGACCTGAAGGAATTAAAAGAAAAAAATCCCAACTTCATTATATTTTCCACCAACTTTTATTCTTACATGATTCTGTATTCAAAAGGGATCTTTTTATATTGTGAGAACTTTTGTAAATGCCACAATGTACCCTCACCCAGCACAACAACAACAACAAAGGATCTTTTTCTTCTGTAGTTGCCATGTGACAATCCCAACAAAGAAGGCTCTAAAGTGCCTTACGTTATACGTTAAGCCCTTGGGTAATACCCATCACTCACATCATTGCAACTATTGCCCCTTCTTAGCTCCTGTCCTTAATCTTCTTGGGATGCCCCAAGATATCAATAAAGAAGAATTAGAAATTATAGCAGAGTGTAATAGGACCATATTGGAAAATCTAGATCAAACAGAGCTCTAAAAGGCAAATGTTGCCGGGTGCTGGTGGCTCATGACTGTTATCCTAGCTACTTGGAAGGCTGAGATCAGGAGAATCAGAGTCTGAGGTCAGCTTAGGTAAATATTTCATGAGACCCCTTCTCCAAAATAACCAGAGCAAAATGAACTGGAGGTGTGGCTCAAGTGGTAGAGTGCCTTTTTTGCAAGCACAAATCCCTGAGTTCAAACCCCAGTCTAACTATCTAATGAACTTAACCAGCTAGCTAGCTAACAACGGCAAAATATTGACATCAGTCAAAGCCTTAATCAGACCAAGTAGTTCAGTCAGTATAAGCAAGTGAGAAGCAATGGCATCATATAAGGCAAAGTCAGGAAATCAAGGTTTAGTCACAGAGGACCAGACACTCAAGTGCAGGAGAAAAGCCTGTTACCATGGAAGGAAGAGTAAAAAGGTCGCCATGTTTTCTCTCCTGTGACTTAATGTGAATATTTAGTTTTGATAAGATATAAAAATTGAAAAAAAGATGTAAACATTGAAAATTTCACCAAAAAGGAAAGATAAATGAAGTGATAGATGCTTAAACTGATCTAATAATTACATATGTATGTATGTATTAAGGCATCTTGCTTCCCCCTAATATATACAATTTTTATGTTTTTATGTATCAACTAAAAATAAATTTAATTTATAAATAAATGAATAAGGAAAAAAAGAAATAGGCAAGGAAAGGCTAGAATGCCAAATTAGAAAAAGCAGATCCTCTAGGAAAATATTTGGCAAAACTGAATATTTCAAATAAGCATGACCAAATGGCAGAAGGCCTGAGTTGTCTCAGGATATGAGGTGATTTTGGCTAAGAAATTTGTTCTTAATTAACTCTCTGAAGGAACAAATTATTTTGAAAGTGTCATTATGACAAGTAATTAGACTTTTTGTTTATGGAAAGAGAGTTAGAATCCAAGTACCTTAGGAAAATAGATTTCATCTCCATGTAATGATAACAGTAAGCTAATGTGATCACTACCTTTATTAATTAAAAAATATTCATGAAGCATTTATTATAGGCCAGCTCCTGTTCTGGGTGGTGAGGACGCAATAAGTAATATAACAGACAAAATGTTTGCTCTCCTGGAGTCTGCCTTTTAGTGAGGCTAGTGAATAACTTGTAGCATGTTTTGTGTGGTGAATAGTAAGATGACAAAGACTAAAGCAAGGTAAGTAAGATGAGGAGTGCTGGACAAAGAGAGTTACTAGAGGTGCCATGAAAGTCAGCCTTTCTGACTGAAAAGATTTTTCCAATAAAAGGAACAACTAATGCAAAAGACATAAGGTAGGTATGCCTGGTGTGCTGGAAGATTCCTGAGTCTGTGATGGGAAAAGAGAGAGGGGAAGAGGGCAGTAGGAGAGACACTGAGAAAGGGAGAATACAGAGGGAGGTGGAAAGAGTGCAGATCACTGGCCTGTGAAATAGCAGATGTCTGAGTTTCAAGGAGAGGAATGGTATAATCTCTTTCCTTTTAATACACTGACTGCAAAAATAGATCATGGGAGGAAAGAGTGGCAACAAGATGGTCAGATGAGAGTCACTGAGTGTTTACTAAGTTCCTGTCCCAATGCTGTGGACTTTGTATGAGCATTAATCAGAAGATTAAGTGGTACAACTGCATTTTACTGATGAGAAACTGAGGCTCAGACAAATAACAACCCTATGTCCCACAGCTGATAAGGACTGTTGAACTCTTAACTTGTCTTAGGTATTTTATAGAATTCTATGAATACATGAATAACATGTATTTAATGAATATGCACCTCAGTCCATGAGGATAGAGCAGTAAGCCAGGCAGGCATGTCCAATGACTGTATGCAGAGCCTGATGGAGGAGGTGGACATTTAGAATGCCATTGAATTAAAACATTTATGATTATAAATTATGACTACTTCAAGTTCAATAATATATAATTATAGATTATGACTAGATATCTACATGAAAATCCAAGGTGTTATGAAAATGCATAAAAAATTTAGATGGAGGGATCAAGAGGAAAGGCCTGCAACCTAAGTGACAAGATGAGATCTGATGGAGACAGAGAAATTGTTCTGGGAGAAGGGAGGGAAGATTTCAGGCAAATGCACTGAAATAGCAAAGAGATTAAACTCTCCAGGAACTGACAGAAGATCACTGACATGTAGAGGAGGAGAGAATAGTGAGAGAAGCAGGTGTTTAGAAGGTGTAAGGTCTGGCTGGCCATAGTGTGAAATTTGGATTTTATCCTAAATAAGAGAGAAGTTATGGTGTGCTTTAAAAAGCAGGTGCCATAATTTGATTTGAGTGTGTCAAGATCACTTTAGTCTTAACTGAAGAAGGGTTTTTCCTCCTCTAGCTTCATCCTTTTTCTTGGGCCATTTTCCAGGATCTGGCTAGGAAAACAAAATCAAGCTTAGGAAGAGACAGGAATACTTTTAGGAACCATGAAATAAAGCACAGTTCAACAATGGGAAAGGTCTTCTAATTAATGTTTACCTGCTCTCCTGACCCCTATCCCTCAGGCCTATTTAGATAGGTAGGAACCCAATGGAACTAAATGAGTATTGCTTCCAATGAGGAACTGAGGAGAAAAATGTGGGAGACTGGGTTTGGAAGGATAGGAGTTAAAAGAGAGAAAAGACATCCATAGTGAGATTGTTTTGTAATGGGTGGAAAGACACACCTCCTGGAATAGCCATAAAAAGCGGAGACGTAAGGACCCAAATTTATGTCACTGAACTGTGGAGGAGGATGAGTTAGTTGAAAGTGTAGATGAACCATTCTTGCTTTCATTCTACTGCAGACCTTATTTGGTTCAGATGATTGTAAAAGACAATTGACTAAATTAAATTGAAGGCATCTGTAGGAACAATCCCACACAGAAACTTATTGATAGTTACAATGTGGCAGTCAGTATCCAAAGCAATTTCCTTTATTAACTCACTAATACCCATAGCAATACCACGAAGTATGGACCATTATTTATTATTCCCATTTTACAGAAGAGTTAAAGGAAACACATATTGCCTGGGGTCACTAAGTTGGAATGTGGTGCTTACATAAATGCCATGTTTTCTATTTCTCTCTGCAATATCCAGTGTGCCCCACCAACACCTTGTCTTAATGCCCACTAATGGGTTGACTTTTTTGAAGTGCCACAGCTTCATCCACAACAGAATCCGAATAGGTCTATAGTCAAATATCATATAAAATTGCAGAAAAATATGTTCTTCACAGCCCTGTCTCTGATTTGCTTCCACTCCACTTCAATCATCTGTGAGAACTCTACGCTAATGATGAAATACTAACATAACAGATACTTCACTTCAAAGATCAGTAATAGTTCTAGTGCCAGGCTGACAATACAACTCTTATAGATGATTGTTTTAGTTTTGACTAGAATTTCATCCAATTTTTATATCTTTTAGGAAATGCTTTTTAGTTTTTATCTTTCTGAAGAACAGTACTATTCAAGATCAGTTATAAATCTGTAGAGTACGGCTGCCTTGAGGACAATCATTGCTGCCATTAGGAAATGTAGGACATGGGTCTGAAATGAAGATTAAGCTCTTCTTTCTCTCATCGTAGCATGATTTTCTGTATTAGTAGAATGCTTCCCTGAGTCACTGCAAAATGCCGCTTAACCAGTGATTTGGAAATACTTGCAGCATTAAAACAAATATAGAAGTTATCGGCACATAGAAAAACGTATATCATTAATTCTTACAATTACAAGTTTTACAATTTCTTTGTAGCAATTTCTAATATACTTTACTCATAGCTAACTGAATTTTTTTGTTGCTAGAAACGTGCATACTTACTCAGGTATTAAAGTGTGCACTATTAGTATAATTCCCCATTATGTGCAAAACAAATCGTGCTTAGCATTGGGAAAGCAGAGACAAGTCCTTAAGGATGGATGGATGTGTGTGTGTGTGTGTGTGTGTGTGTGTGTGTGTTAGATCAACAGAATTCAAAGCAGATGAAGCAATTCTTACAAGATAGGTTGAAGGAAAGATTTGTAACACTGCAAAGAAGGTAGAGTTCAGAAACAGGATTTCTGGAGGAGATTCTACTGAGTGGACTGTTGAATGGTAATCTGGATTTCAGATGTTCAGTACCTGGAAAACATTGGATGTATGAATGAAATTAAAAGTCTAGTGGGAAAGAGAAAAAAAGGGGTAAAGTTTCAGAGTTTAGAAAGTGACAAATGGAAAGAGTATTTCAGACTGAAATTTTACAATGCTATAGTGAGAATGAAGAAGGCTTAGTCAATATATACATTTGATTGTCAGAAAGTGAAGAAACACTTGGCAATGATTTGATACACTGAAGAAATGTGGTGTAAGTAAGGATTGTGAAACACAGTTTAGAAGATGTGATTGTTTTCCATCTTTCTCTGTCTTGGGGGATGGGGTTATCACACATTCTACTAGGCAAGTCAGATTTTCATAAATTATCCTTGAGGTGTCATGCTCTCCTACCTCTCTGAAAATTCTGTTGATGTTAGACCCTAATGTTTTCAACAGTACACCACCTCTACCACCTCTGATGTAAGTTTTTCAGTTTACATATTTAGGAGGTACAATGTGATATTTCAATACATGTGTACATCCTGTAATTATCAAATCAGGATAATTAGCGTATGCATCACCTTAAACGTTTATCATTTCCTTGTTATGAGAACATTTCAAATTCTTCTAGCTCTTTGAAATATACAGTGCATTATTGTTAGCTCTAGTCACTTTGCAATAGAACATACAACTTACTTTTTTTTATCTAACTGAAATAATGTACTCTTGATCAACCTCTCCCCAACTCTCCTTCCTTCCTACTCTCCCAGTGTCTGGCAAACTTCACTTTACTCTCAGTTTCTACGATAGCCACTTCTTTAGATTCCACCTACTAGTGAGAATATGTGTACATCCCTCTGTGCCTGCATTATTTCATTTAATGTCATGACCTTCAGGCTCATTCTTGTCACAAATACAGGATGTTGTAAGAACAGAATTTTACTGTTCTTATATACCACATTTTCATTATCCATTCGTCTGTTGATGGGTATTAATGTTAATTTCATATATTGACTGTTGTGAACAATATTGCAATAAACAGGGATGTACAGAAAACTCTTCACATAGTGATCTCATTTCCTTTGAAATGAGTTGGTAATTGGTTTTGAGATCATATGAATGTTCGAGTTTTAATTTCTTGAAGAACCTGCATACTTTTTTCATAATAGCTACACTAATTTACATTCCCACCAACAGTGTATGAGTTCCATTCCTTTACTCCATATCCTTCTAGCACTTATTTTTTTTCTTTTGGATAATAGTTATCTTAACTAAGGTGAAATGATAGTTCATTTTGATTTTGATTTGCACTTTTCTGATAGTTAATGATATTGACCAGTTTCTTTGTGTAGCTTTTGACAATTTGTATGTCTTCTTTAAAGAAATATCTATCTAAGAATTTTGGCCATTTCGTGCTTAGATTGTTTTCTTGTGTTACTATTGAGTTGTTTGAGTTTCTTATAGTCTTTGGATATTAACCCTTTGTGACGTACAATTTATAAATACTTTCTTCCATTCTTTAGGTTGTCTCTTCAGTCTGCTGGCTATTTCCTTTACTTTTGTTGCTTATGCTTTTGAGGTTTTATCTATAAAATCCTTTCCCAGACTGATGCTTTGTAGCATTTCATGTACATTTCCTCTAGTAGGTTTAGAATGTTAGGTCTTATATTTAAGTTTTTAATTCATTTTAGTTGATATTTTTATATGATGAGAGATAGGGGCTATACCTAAATTGGAGATTTAGTTGCACAGAACCTAAGAAGAAAGTAACAAGGATGTGATTTTCTTCAATTTATGGGTATTTTTATAACTGATTTTTTTAAAAAATAAAACTTCAAATATTTCAGGCCTTTAATTTTCCTTGCTATTGGATTATAGGAAGAAATGTCATGCCATAATCTCATGAGTATCTAAACAAGAGATGACTTCAAAACTACTGTTAGATATTGTAAAATTTCCAGTTATTTGGTCCAGGCTGTGGTGGCTCATACCTGTAATCCTAGCTACTTGGGAGGCTGAGATAGGGTGGATCATGGTTTGGAGTTAGCTTGGGCAAATAGACTCTATCTCCAAAATAAACAAAGCAAAATGGACTGGAGGTGTGGCTCAAGCAGTATAGCACCTGCTTTGCAAGTACAAAGCCCTGAGTTCAAACCTCAGTTCCATAAAAAAATTCCCATTATCTAGATTAATAAAGAAGAGAGACCTAGTTTGAATTTAATGAGAAGTCTGAAAGAATTTTTATTATTTTCAAATGTAGTGGTAATTATGACAGGCTAATTCCATGCTCTATTAATGAAACATAGCAAAGGATTTGTAATCAGCATATTTTGGTTGCTTTTAAATTGGTATCCAAACAAGACTCTGCAGAAATGTTAAAGGTATGTTAGAAAACTAATAGGATTCCTCCTATTGATTTTTCAAATCTATTTTCCAAAACTGTATAAAATATATTTTGTCTAAGAACCATTTCAAATTGTTACAAGTTTCAGATTTATAAGGCACAACTAAGGGTTTAAACTGATTTATAAACTTTGTAGGTGGAAAGTTTAAGTAGCTTTTTTTTAAATAGAAACTTCATGTGTTTTATGATCTTTTGAGTTTTTAATGTCTGCACATCCCTAATTATGATTACAATTATGGGCTCAGTTAAAGTTGAATGCATGATTACGTAGGAGTATTTCAGGTAATAAGTTAGATATTTTAACTCAGTAATTGCCAGTGATTAATTCCATTTTTCCAGGTTGTTTTTTGTTTGAATTTGAAAAGTTAGCTTATTATTTCCTTGAACTGTAATTGCTTCTAAATTATGCACATGGCTGTAAGTTCTGAGTTAATTATATCCTAGTGAGCTCTTTTAAATCAAACTTGAACATTTGAAGGTGCACACATCATAAGAACCCTGTTAGGTCTTTAACATGTGCCTCAATGAAGAACTTTAATGCATGATTGATGACAGTGGATTTTTTGAAGTTCTATCAGTTCTGTGGTGCCAATCATTAAAAGCATCAGAAATTCATCTCTGCTGAAGAATTTATGGAGATTCAGAAAATTAAAATTATGTTGGTGAACCTCTGGTCAATAGTTTTTATTCAAACTTCTTCAGGAAACCAAAAACTCCTGGTCTGGATTATGAGGAAATGAAGGCATAGAAAGTATTGTGCCTAAACCATTTTATTTAACAAGCATTTGTTATGTATTAAAACACCAAAACAAAAATGCTTAATAAAAAGTAGAATGAATATCCTACTAAAAAATTTATAAAAAAAAAATGAAAAAAAAAAAGTACTGAGTCCAATCTCTCCCCCACTGCACGACCCTGTCACAATGGACCATATACTTACTGTGAGGGTCCTGAATAAAGTCTTCCTCACAGTGCTTTAAAAAAAAAAAAAGTAGAATGAGAAATCCTAAGGCACAGTTGGTAAATGTCATTATAATATTACACTTTGATTCTTACAATAAGTAAATGACTGTAATGAATGTCCTTTTGTTTATCTGCTCCTTTATTCATTTAAACAGTGGCATGAAGCTCTGGCTTGAGAGTAAATGGAGAATTCTCACTCAGTTTCATCCCTTCTGATATTATGTAGTAATAAAAAAATTAAATATAAATCCTAAAGAATGAAGGCAAGGCAACAAGTTTGGAGAGTGGGAAGGAGGAGAGATAAATTTCTGGAAGACTGATGGCAGTAATTTGAAGCATGCTGACATGCTAGATGTCAAAGAAAAATAAAACATGAAACTAAGGCAAGAGTCAGTCCATGTGGGCAAAGAGACTGTACAGGTTTGAAACATGAACCTGATTCTTTCTTTTGGATAGCTAGCTGCTCCCAACCCCTCCCAACCCCTTGATCCACCCTTAATTCATCTACAAATGAGTAAGGCAAAGAAATAAACTAGAATTCTCACTTTCTTACTGTAGCAACTTTGGGTGCTGATAAATAAAAAGTCATCCATATGGAGAACATTTTTCAACACAATTTTCAAGAATTGCCTGAGGGACTGCCAAAAGGTAAGACCAAATAGACATGTTTAGATTTGTAAGTTTTCATCAATTTTGCTTTTCATTCACATTTTCTGAGGAACTTATTTAAGGATTTTATCAGTTAAGCCAGAAAAATAAACTAAGAAAGATATGTTATGAAATAAAGGCTATAGCTTTGCTATGAAGCAATGGTGCTATTAAAATGAGAACTTTGAAGTAGACTTACAGCCCAGACCTATAAATTAATAACAGCTTAAAGAGAAAGGGATGGCGTGGGAATCTGAATTAAGAAAAAGATCTATTCCAGGTCAATTTGATGATAAGGTGGGTTTGGAAACTATCTGCAGGTAAAGTTCAAGCTGCTTGCTCCTTAACAGAGAAAACAGCTACTTTATAAAAATTTTTGCTTATTTTTCGAAGCCTCACTTCTTGTCTTTGTCTCATGTTTTTGGTTTCTGCAATGCTGTCCTGCCTTTGTTTATGCTGTACTCTCTACCCAAACATTTCTTTTTATTTAATATATAACTTGGTGTCATCAGCCTGAGTTATGCTTTCTCATACCCAGGCTGAGGATGAAAACTGTCATCTGTCTCTCTATCACATCGTCTTTAGGACTCATACCACAGGATATTTTAAACCTCTGCCCAGGGTGTCTGTCAGTTATTTGAGGGAAGGAGTTGTACTTTTTAAATAATAATAATAAAAAAAACTAATGTTTTCTCAGTGCTTAGACTTGTGCAGATATGTAGTCACTGCACAATAAAAACTGGTGTAATTTTTTCAATGCAGAATGAAAACTGAACTCATTTTCTTCTGAACCCGCCTCTGCACTACCCTAAGCATGCTTGAAACTCTATGACATTGGATCTGAGTGCTCTTCTTCAGGAATGACAAATACTTATTTAGTGTACCAGCACTGTTTTTTCTCTCTGGGACACTGAGGCATATTCTCTTTTGCCAGGTAGCTATTTCATTTCTACCAAATCTTTGCATGGAAGCATGTTAACATGCCAACATAAAACCTCTCTGCAAAGGTAAATGATAGAATATATCTCTATGCTTTATTTATAGAGGCACTATAAAACTGTGGGGTTTAATTTTTCCTGTTATATACTAGCAACCTCCATTAAAAAAGATTTTGAATAAAGGTCATACAAGAAAAACATGTAACTTTAGAAAAGTCAGAAAAAACATTTCAAAGAAGAATTTAAAAATGTACTAAAATATCAATATTTGATGACAGATAACCAATTTTTTAGAAAAAAAATCCAACACCATCTTTATTATTTCCTGGTTATCTGTCTCAGTTACTAAACCTGGCTGATTGTACTTCTATAAGAAAATATTCAGTTCTCTTTGTCCTAGTGAATAAGCTTTCTTAGACACCCACGATACCATATGACCATGGTAATGACCAGTTATATTTGATCACTGTGGTTCATTGAGTCCCAGCAAGTCATAAAAATAGAAAATCTGTTCTTTAAAAGGAGTCATATTATTTGGTCAAGAACTGTGAGGAAACATAAAATTAAAGATGTTAGGTAAAAAACTGTACTGACTGATGAAAAGATTTCCCAAAATGGAGCCAAGAGATTTTTCTCAAGCTTACCTTTTGCCTTGCCATTTATAGCACTTTGACCTTTGCTCTTAGCAATAATACCAATTCTTTTTGGAACTCAAACATTTTTATTTTAAATAAACATCCAAAGTAATCCCTACATACTCTTTTTTTAGGTTCTGATTTTTTTTTTATTATTATGCTGGGTAGGGGCACATTGTGGCATTTACAAATGTTCTTAAAAATATATCAAATATATTATACTTGAGTTCACCCCCTCCACCATTCTTCTTTATTCCCCTTCCCCCATTCCTGGAATAGTTTCAACAGGTATCATTTTTCTGTTTACATACATGTGTACACAGTATTTGCACCATATTCACCCTCCTATACCCATTTCCCACTTCCTCCCTTCCCCCACTGGTATCAACCCCCACCCACCCCCAGGTAGGACCTGCTCTGACTTCCTGTTCTTTGATTTTGTAAAAGAAAAAAAGGAAAAAGAATGACATTTTTGCTTGTTTAAGATGGCTACACCTGGAGTTTCCTTGTGGCACTTCCATGTATATTGTAATATAGCCTGATTTGATTCATCTCCTCTATTTTTCTTCTTTCCACCTTAGTCCCTTCTTATGGTGGTTTCAACCAGTTTAAAAACTCTATATTCATTCTTTTATAGGTAGTACATCAACCATATTCACCTTAACTTCCTACTGTCTACCCTTCTACTCTTGTATGTGATCTCCCCTTAGCGTGACCTTGTTTTCATAATACTGCTGTATTTGTATGAGGTCTATATTCCATATATGAGAAAAAACCTGCAGTTTTTGGCCTTCTGAATCTGGCTAACTTCACTTAAGATGATGTTCTCCAGTTCCATCCATTTACCTGCAAACGACAAAATCTCATTCTTATTTGTGGCTAAAATTCCATTGTATATCAATACCACATTTTCTTAATCCAGTCAACAGTAATGAGGCAACTTGGCTGTTTCCATAATTTAACTATTGTGAATGCTGCTGCAATAGGCATGGGTGTGCAGGTGCCCTTACTGTAACTTGACTCACATTCCTTCGGGTGTATCCCTACAAGTGAAATTGCTAGATCAGATGGCAGTTCTAATTTTAGTTTTTTGAGGAGCTTCACTAGTGTTTTCCATAGTGGTTGTACTAATTTACATTCCCACTAGTATATGAGGGTTCCTTTTTCTCCACATCCTCACCAACATTTGTTGTTTATGTTCTTGATGATAGCTACTCTAACAGGAGTGAGGGGGAATCTTAACGTAGTTTTGGTTTGCATTTTCTTTATGGCCAGGGATGGTAAGCATTTCCGCGTGTGCTTTTTAGCCATTTGGACTTCTTATTTTGAGAAAGCTCTGTTCTGTTCTTTTGCCCGTTTCTTCACTGGGTCATTGAATTTTTAGGAATTTAGTTTTTTTGAGCTCCTTGCATATCCTGATTATCAATGCATTGACAGATGTACAGCTGACAAAGATTTTCTCCCATTCTGTAGGCAGCCTCTTCAATTTAGAGACCATTTCTTTTGTTGTGCAGAAGCTTTTTAATTTCATATAGTCCCATTTGTTGTGCCTTTTGTGTTCTGTTTAGGAAGTCATTGCCTGTGCCTATTAATTCCAGTGTATTCCCTGCTCTTTCCTGCACTAGCTTCAAAGTTTCAGGCCTTATATTAAGGGCCTTAAACAACTTTGATTTGATACTTGTATAGGGTGACAAACATGGATCTAGTTTCAATTTTCTACAAGCAGATATTCAGTTTTCCCAGAAACATTTGCTAAAGAAGCTATCTTTTCTCCATTGTATGATTTTGGTGCCTTTGTCAAAAATTAGGTGGGTCTAGCTGCATAGATTTATATCTGGGTCTTCTGCTGTGTTCCACTGGTCTTCATGTCTGTTTTTGTGTCAGTACCATGCTGTTTTTATTGCTATGGCTCTGTAGTATAGTTTGAAGTCAGGTGTTGTGATATCTCGTTTTGCTCTTTTTACTCAGTATTGCCTTCGCTATTCATGGTCTTTTGTGTTTCCAAATGAACTTTAGGGCAGATTTTTTCAGTCTCTGAGATGAATGTCATTGGAATTTTGATGCGGATTGCATTGAACATGTAGGTTGCTTTCGGTAATATCTTCACAATACTGATTTTACCAATCCATGAACATGGGAGCTCTTTCCATCTTTTGCAATCTTCTTTGATTTTTTTCTTCAATAGTTTATAGAGATTTCTCACATCCTTTGTTAAGTGTATTCCTAGGTTTTTTTTTTGAGGCTATTGTAAATAGAATTGTTTTCCTATTTTCTTTCTCACTCTGTTCATTGGTGTATGGAAAGGATACTAATTTTTTTTAAGTTGATTTTGTATCATGCAACTTTGCTGAAGCTGTTTATGGAGTCTGGGAGTTTTTGGGTCTTTGAGGTATAGGATCATGTCATCTGCAAATAGGAACACTTTGACTATTTCTTTACCTATTTGTGTTCTTTTTATTTCCTCTTCTTGCCCTGTTGCTCTGGCTAGGAATTCCAGGACTATGTTGAATAGGAGCGGGGAGAGTGGGCATCCTTGTCTCATTCCTGACTTTAGGGGAAATGGTTTCAGTTTTTCCCCATTAAGTATGATGTTGGCTATAAGCTTGTCATATATAGCCTTTGTTATATTGCAGTACATTCCTTCTATTTTTAGTGTAATCAGAGCTTTTATAAGGAAAGGATGTTGAATTCTATCAAAGGTTTTTTCTGCATTTATTGAGGTGATGTGATCAGGTGTTTTTTGTCTTTGCTTCTATTAATGTGCTGTATTATATTTAATGATTTGTGTATGTTGAACTATCCCTGCATCCCTGGGATGAAATCAGTTTGACTGTGGTGTAGGATCTTGTTGATTTAGGTGAATTTGGTTTCCCAATATTTTATTGAGGCTTTTGCATCTATGTTCATTAATGAGATTGGCTTGTAGTTGTCTTTTTTTTGTTGTGTCCTTGACTGCTTTTGGAATGAGCATAATACCGGCTTCTTAGAATGAGTTTGACAGTATTGCGTCCCTTGCTATTCCATGGACAAGATTGAGGAGTATTGGTATTACTTCTTTAAAGGTGTGGTAGAATTTAGCAGTGAATCCATCAGGTGCTGGACTTTTCTTTTTTGGCAGACTTTTGGTAATAATAGCAATTCTTTAAGTGATAAGTATTTTTGCAATTTATAGACTGATTTACCATACATTTTCTTAGATGATTCACTAAAAACTGCTTCTTGGATGGAAGCAGTTTTTATCATTCTCATTTTCAACAGGCACAAGCTAAGTCTTTATCTCAAACAATCTAAAATGCCATGGTTTTCATTTTATCTTTTCACTTTGTTCATCTACAAAATCAGAGAACAGGAGGGTGGAACAAGTCTTGCCCAGGGGGAAGGGCTGGCACCAGTGGGATGGGGTGTGGTGTTGTGGAAAGGGGTAGGAGGGTAAGTACAGTGCAAAAAATGTGTACACATGTATGTAGATGCGAAAATGATACTGGTTAAAACTACTCCAGGAATCAGGAGAGGGGGATAAAGGAGAATGCTAAAGGAGATGAAATTATGTATGATATATTTGCTACATTTACATTTACCTGTATAAATTCCACAATGTACTCCCACCCATCACCACAATAAGGGGGAAAAAAGCTACACCTTGAAAACAAAAAAGAAAAAAGAAGGTAGCTTGGCTAACTGGTCTTTAAAGCTCTTTTGCAAAGGTATGAACTCAGGGCAGATGATCCTGGTGTCAGGGCATTTTTCATGACATCACCACTGAAACCAAGTCACTTGGGCTGTGGCTGTGATAGTTAAATTTTAAAGGACTGTTTAAGTTTTAGATACTGTATTATCATATACTATTAACTCTTGGTGACAGGGTAGAATCATGGCTTCCCCATCTGTTTCTTGCCCCTGTGATTTGTCTTAGAATTTTCACAGTCTGACATTGGCATTGTAAGGGAAGATAAGCAACATGCTTTTGTCAAACTCTATATGACACTGGGGGACTGTCTCTCTTAAAGGAGCCTCTGGGACCAGGATAAGGGCCTGATACTTTCTCTGTGCCATGACAGGAAAAGTAGATTTACTTATAGTTTCTGGTCTCACCTAAAAAAAAATTACATTTCCACCAAAGGCAATCTTATCTTCTGTACACTAGCACTGTCTCACATTTATTTTATTGCCAATTGCTGTGACTTCTGATGGGAACATTTATTTCTAGAATTAGTTTGACCAAATTATAAATGCCTCCAATGGAACAGCTTGTACTAATAGATACATCTCCCCTTCACTTCAAAATCTACTGCTACATGGTTTTTTAAAGAGCATTTATCAGAAACCCCTAGACAATCCTCCAACTTCAATTGAACCAATTAATTTTATGCAATGTAAAATCTGAAGAAAGCCTCTTGACTGCCTCTCTGACACTTTATATCCTGTGGTATTTCATTTTTAGCAATAAGTGATAGAGAGCAACAGACAGGACTATTTTTTAAAATGGTATGTGGGACTCCAACCTACATTTTTTTTTTGTTTGTTAGCAGTATTCTTCTTCTTAACACCCACTCACACTTTGAAGTCTTACCTCATTGTGTCATAACAATGATGTGTCATCCTTCATTTGGAAAAATCTGAGAAAGGAATTAGGTTATCTGGAGAACGGGATTAAAATATATTAGAGTTTTTGGAGCATTTTATTAACACATCTTAGCCATAAGTGTCAGCTGATTGGATGAGTGGGCTTTAAAACCAAAGGATAAAAATGTAGATTTTTTTTCCATTATGATGTTTATGCACAAAGTTCATTTATTTTTTCTAAGAAACATATACTTTTTAAGTTGCAAGAACTGTACTTCTTCAAGTACCAGAGAATATTGTTTCTGCTCTGATATATGACAGACAATATGAAGAGTACCTATCTCCCTTAATTTTTGCCTTCTGAGGGAAAGTGCCTGTTATTATTCTTATTAACCATTATTATGCAATTGTTACTTAGCAACTTTTTCATTTTGTTTTCAGCTCTTCAGAACATACTTTATAAGGCCACAGGACATTTGAAATCAAAGCTTTGAGGAGCAGCAGGATGCTATCTCAATATTGAGGCTTATAAAACTTTCACTGTTCACTCACATTCTGTGTGTATGCACAGCTTCCTGCCTTTTCTTTATTATGGCAAAACAAAGAGACATCTGCCCACCAATGTTAGGGTCATTTCTCCACTGAGGGTCTGAATCATCTCCTTTCACTGAAATAGCCTCATCACTTTCTCTCTCCCATCTGGAACCATTTCTCCTTACCAATATTTGCCCCAACTGCTTTCAACATACTCAAAGTTCTCCTCTAATAACTCCCCAAAGAGCAATTGATTCCTGTTCGCATTCTAGTCCACCAAACTTTCTCCTTTACTTTGCAGCCCAGCTTCTTTTTAAAAAATTTTTAACATGTTTATTAGCATATATTAGTTTTACAGGGGAGTTTCATTGAGACGTTTCCATACATACATATCACACAAGGTACCTTGGTTAGTGTCAAGCTCATCCCCCTCCCCACGACGACCAGGCTTCTTTCTTGAAAGAGTACATCACATATTCTTTCCAATACTTACATATCATGGATTGTTATGAAATTGTCTCTAGTGTCCTGTGATTGCATGAAGATGTGTCTAGCTGGGGTTTATGTATCCTGCTTGTATTATGTATGGGATATAAGTTCTTTCACTGAATCTGGAATATTCTCAGTCAAGATCTAGCTGAATATTATCTTGTGTCCTCCTTACTCTCTCTTTTAGCAATTCTTACTAGTTACACATAAGATTTTTTATTGCTTACTCTATGTGTCTTATCTTCTCTTTTTTATACTTCTCTCCAGAAAATTTACTCAGATACTTACATTCTCCTATCCTGAGGGGCTTCAAAATTTCCTTCTTGGAGAACTTTTTCCTAAAACTTTAACTAAATATTCTAAGTATTACCTGCTCCTTCAGCATTCTTTGTTAGCTCAGTCTAATTTATTTTTTACAGGCATGTCTTATTAAACGCTGTTTCCAGTTGTCTCCTCATTAAGAATCAGCTTTTGAGAACAGACAGCAATTTCTGTTCTATTATTTTAAGCTTTAAAACATCTGCTCAACTTTAAAAATAATAGCATCATATTGTTTTTTGGTTGCATATATTTCTTACATGTCTAATAATAATCATTTAAAAATTTAATAATCAGAAGTTACCAAGTTTGGTCTCAGACTCATGTTGGCCTCACACAGCAAGTATGACAATATTCCCTTCTCTATATTATGAAAAAGTCGGGAGACATTGGAATATTGTTTTTTAATGTTGGCCTGACAGCTTATTGGAAAAGTTTAACTCTGAATTCAATTTCTTTAACACATACAGAATAGACCTAGAACTATTCAGCTTATAATTTTTTTCTTGAGAAAGTTTTGGGAATTTGCACCTTTCATGGAATTCGCTAGTTTAATGTACTGACCTAAGGTTGCTCAGGATACCTCCTTTCTATCCTGTTAGTTCTGTATAATGTGCAGTGATGTTCTCTCTTTTTCTTTTCATAGTGATTTGTTTTTTTTCTTCTCTTACTCTTTTTTTTTTCCTTTTGCTGATAAATCAACCTAATACTTTAAAATTTTATTAACCTTTTAAGGAATCAGCTTTTGGTTGCATCAGTTTTATTGTTCATAGTTTCTTTTTCCCTTACTTTTATTGCTTTTTTTCTTATTTATATAGGGTTTAATTTGTCCCTTTTTATTAATTTCCAGAGTTTCATTATAATATCTATAACTTTCTAATGCTGGTATTTATCAACAGATGTTTTTTTCTAGGCATTGCTGCAGAAGCATCTAACACATTTCACGAATTAACTTTTCATTTTATTCAATTCTAAATTTTCAGTGGTTCTTGGTGGTACTGGAGTTTGAACTTAGTGCCTTACACTTGCTAAGCAGGCTTGCCACTTGAACCACACCTCCAGCCCTTTCTGTGTCTTCGTTATTTTTCAGATAGGGTCTTATGTGTTTGCTAGCCTGGCCTGGACCTGGATCCTTCTACTTCTGCTTCCCATGTAGCTGTGATGACAGGCATGAGCCACCACACTTGGTTTGTTTGTTGAAATGGGTTTTTTGCCTGGACTAGCCTTAAATTGCAATTCTCTTGAGTGCTACCTTCTGAGTGATTGCAGGCAAAAGAGCCACCATGCTTGGCCTCAATTAAAAATAATTTCTATTTTTCATTGTGGCTTCCTCTTTTGCCAATGGGATATTATATTCATTTAAAAACATTTGGAAAATAAATAAATAAATAAAACTTTAGAAATTTTCAATATATCTTTCTGTGAGGATTGTTAGGTTAAAGCTGTTGTGGCCAGAGAACATATGTGTATGATTTCAATTAGTTTAAATTTGTTTAAGCTTAAAACATAACACAAAACATGGCCTCTCTTTCTGAACCTTACATGTACAATTGAAAATGTTATGGATTCTGCTGTTAAATGGAACTGTTCCATCTAGGCTGTCAGATTTTTCACAGACTTGTTCAGGTATTTTGTATCCTTATTTATTTTATATCAACTTATTCTATTGATTTCTGGAATTATTGAAGTTGCCAACTATCATTGTAGATTTGTCTATTTCTCCTTCAGTTCTACTGGTTTTGTTTCATGAAATTTTATGGTCTACTTTTGGGTGTATCCACATGGAAGATTGTCGTATCTTCTTGAAGAATTGTTGATGAAGTCTTTATCAATATGTGATGTTCCTCCCTCATATCTTTCAACAATCCTACTTCTGGAGTCTACTTTTACGCATATTAATATACCCCCTCCAGCACTATTTTGATAGGTGTTTTTTTTTTATGAAATAACTTCCATGCCTTCATTTTTAACCTGTACATGTATTTATCTTAAGGAGTATATTGGGTATTACTTTCGTATTCAATCTGGCAATATGTGCTTTTTAATTGTGGTTGTCAGAATTTTTAACTTAATTACTTATGCAATTAGATTCTAATCCACCATTTTAATAATTGCTCTCCACTGGTCTCTCTTATTCTCTGTTTTTCTTTTCCTCCCTTCTTTTGGGTTGAATAGTTTTAATCCACTTTACTTTCATTTTTAAGAGTATTTATAAGTTATGTATTTTTGCATGATTGCTCTAGGATTGATAATATGCATCATCTCGCCATTCTCTACATTCAAATAACATAATATTCCTTAATGTAGGTATGCAAATCTTACCATACTGTGTGCTGTTTGTCTCTTTCATCCTGTGCATTGTTGTTGACACATTTTGTTTCTACACATCTTAAAAACTCTACAATATATTGCTTTTTGTTTTTATTTTAAAAACAATCAACTATCCTTTAACGTGAATAAAAATAGAAAAGAATTATCTGGATGCAGGTGATTTATGCTGGTAATTATAGCTACTTCGGAAGCTGAAATCAGGAGGATCACAGTTGGAGGACCCAGGCAACTGGTTCATAAGACCCCACCTTCAAAATAACCAGAGCAAAATAGGCTGAAAGTATGGCTCAAGATGTAGAATGCCTGCTTTTTCAAGCATAAAGCCTTGAGTTCAAGCAAGAGTCCCATAAAAAAAATTTACATTTGCTTCCATTTTTACCATTTTTTATACTTTATATAAATCTGTTTTTTATAGACTACTAGCAAAGAATTCTCTTTGCATTTGTTAGTATAAAAGAAAAATCCTTATTTTGTCTTTGTATCTTTTAAAAGATAGTTTGGGCATACAATTCTGGTTGACATTTTTTCCCTAAGTACTTTAAGGATTTCACGCTATTGTTTTCTGACATCATACTGCACTTTTCTCTGTTTCTTTGCGTGTAATGTTTCTGCTTCCTCTGTTTACCTTCATGGTATTTTCTTTTTCTTTGCTTTTAAGTGGTTTGGCTAGAGTTAGGGCTGTTTGTTCTCTGAACTTATTAGTTCTGTGGACTTTTTTCTTTCACTAATTAAAAAATTTCTCAGCCTTTATCTGTTTAAATATGCCCTCTATCCCATACTGTCTCCCTTTCCTTACTGGGAATTCAATTACATGTATATCGGGCAAATTGTTTTTGTCCCACAGATTCTACTCCGGCCCTTTCATATCCCTTTCCTTCCTTTCTCTCCTTTTTTAAAAAAAATACTTATTGTCCAAATAACCGATTTTTTTACAGTAATATCTGTCTGCTAATAACCTCAATGAAGAAAAGCTTCATTTTTGATAGTTTTTCTTTTTTACTAGCAAATGCACTTGACTTTAAAAAGTAGTTTCATTCTCTCTGTTATAATTTCCATCTGTTCCTGTTTCTGATCCATTTCTTGCCCTGGATTCTTTAACATGTTAATAAGGACTTATTTTAAAGTCTTATTTCATTGCCCTAATATTAGGATAATTTCTCTGTCTCATTCCATCCAGTTTTAACTATTGACAATTGGTGGTGTGTTTTTTTATGCCCTTGTTCATTTGTGTGTAGTTCTAGCTTTCAATTGAATGACTTACCCTGAGTGGAAAAGAACTATGGAGTTTGAGGTAAATGGCATTTGGTCTTGGAAGAGGATTTGCCTCTTCTTCAGGGCAGTTCTTGGAGTGGGGAATGGATTTATGTAGTTAGTAGTTGATCTGGTCTAGAGGCTTTTCCTTGCAGTGATTTTGTTAGTGTAGCACAGGTGTCAAATCTTCCAGCATTTGACATTCATTAACTTGGGTTTAATGTGCTGCCTGGGGAGCTGGAGGATATTTCTCAGGGCTTGGTCCCATTCTCAGGTTTTGCTGTGCCACACTGGGAGTTTCTCACTTTTCTTTTGAGCAGTGAATAGCATATTGTTATTGCTTGTTAGTCATTGCTAGATGAAAAAAGCTCAGGCTTTTTTCTCCCCACGGTGATAGGAATTGAAACCAAGGCATCATACACGCTACGCAGTGCTCGGAGGCCGAGCTACACCTCTAGCCCTTACTGTGCTTTTTTTTGTTATGAAAGATTCGTGGTCCTGGGCCTACACAAAAGGAGTGGGATTTTCTCTACCTCCAAGATCCTCCTACCAAACTTTGCTTTCTATTTCTAGGTGGTCTTAGTCCTTCCCTGCCTTTCCTCCAATAATGACAGATCTTTTCTTCTTTTTTTTTCTTTCTTTCTGAGTGTATGATGTTAGGTTCAAGACAGTTTCTTGCCCTTCTCCCAATATTTTAATTCATTTGGGCTGCTAGAACAGAATGCCACATGAATGCAACTGAATGACACATGAGCAGCAGAAATGTATTTCTCACAGTTCCAGAGTCTGGGAAGTCCAAGATCAAGGAGACTTGGGACTTGGATGACCAAGATCAGAAGATTCGATGTTAATGGTTCATAAATGGTTACGCTCTTGCTCTGTTCTCAAATGGCAGAAGAGTTAAGGAATCTCCCTGGTGTCTGTTTTGTAAGATCACTACTTCCATTCATGAAGCCTCCACCCTCATGACCTAATCACCTCCCAAAGACCATGTCTCTATATATCACACTGGGGATTAGATTTCAACATATGAATCTAGGGTGGGTGCAGGAACATTCGGTCTCTTATATTCTAATAAGAGGACTTGGACTTTTCCACCTCTAGCTCAGCAAGAATGAACATTTGGTTGGGTCTTCAGGATGAGAGGATTCATTCTATTCCTAAACCAGAAACAATGACTCTTTACCCATGATCTGTGGGTAAGAGAGTTCATTAACCCCCCTAGGAGATTAAGATGTTGGTTTTGTAGAAGAGAACGGTTCAGGAATGTAAACACAGCTTTGGCTTGTTCACCAGCACTTGCAATCTCTTCCTTTAGGCTTGTGCCCTATGTAAGGGGATTCTCCCTTGTCAACCACCTTTCCTCCCATTGGGTCTGGTTCTATCAACCATTCTACATTCTACGTTCTATCAAACCATACAAGTTTGGCCACACTTTGTATTTAAAAATTTGTTAAGTGTTAACTAATTCCTTTTATATCCACTTTTAAGTTGTATGCTTCCTGCTCTGCTAAAGATAAGGAAAGTGTGTCTTGGCTTTGTTTATTCTTTGGATGAGGCTTATCCTTCTTTGGAATTCACTTTACTTGATTTCCTTGTAATATAGATTGAATGTGCCACCCCGAATTTTATATGTTGAAGTGAACATGACAATATCAGAAGGTTGTGTTTTGGGGAGGTAATCAAGGTCATAATAGTAGAACTGCATGAATGGGATTAGTGTCCTTAAAAAACCTCTCAGAACTACAAAAAATAAAAGCTTATTGTTGAAGCCACTTAATCCATGGGATTGTGTTATAGCAGCCCAAATGGACTAAGATGGCTTGTGACCTCAGCTATCTGATGGGTTCAAGAAAAGTTACAATTTGGTAGAGTAAGTGGCTTTCTCGAGGTTAGTGAAGGAGAGGTTTTATATCTTTCAATATCATTTGGAAAAGTGAACTTGAAATAAATCCTGGTGTCCTGGGCAGTGCATAACAAACTTCTGAACAATGTTTTCACTATTTCCCTATTCCTCCCCTAGTCCCACCTGTCAAGCTGTATCAAGACTTCCCAGGTTGTAAGTGGCAAAAGTAGAGTTAGCCTCAGTGCCTTGTACAGCCCATATATGGACTTTGAAAGACATTAAGTTTGTAACTAGTTAAATTCATTTTGTTATAACTGTTAAGACAGATTTTCTTTCTCTTTTGAACAACATGGCAGATAGCCAGAGAATGGATCGAGTGATAGATTGTGCATGTGAAAAAAGAGAACAGATAGAAAAAAGGAAGAAAGATAGATGCTTACTCATGCTCACGTTCATGAAGTAAAAGAAATTTGGTAAAAGAAAATTATCTGAGGTTAGGCCATTTTCTCTCTGTCATCATTTTTGCAAGTGTTAGAGAAAGGTGTGATTTGGGAGAATGTGTCTTCAACCACAAAATGGAACAATGGCTTGGGAAATATGCTATCTGATATCCATCTCCACAAATGTGGTGGTACATATATTTGACATTCAGTCTTCCTAACAGCATAAATAATGCTCACAAACACAGACCCATATTTTCTCCTTGGAAAATACAAGTTTTAGGTTTTACATGGATTTGTTAACTCTTTGCAAACAGATACTGCTATTCAGTTTTTCATCTCTGTGACAAAATAGTTGAGAAAAACAATTTACAGGAGGAAAGGTTTATTGGGCCCATGGCTTCACAGGTTTCAGACATGGTCTGTTGACTCCATTCTCTGAGCCTGAGGCAATGCTAGACATCATGATGATAGTACCATGGCCACAGGAGCCTGTGGCAGAGGAAGCTGTTTACCTCATGGTAGCCAAATAGCAGAGAGAGAGAGAGTCCAAAAGCAAGATACCCCCCTCTGGAGCACACTCACAGTGACTTACTTCCTCTAACTAGGTCCCACCTCTGAAAGTTTCCACTACCTCTTCATAACACCATGAAATTATGAGTCCACAGTGGATTAACTCAGTGATGGAGTCAGAGTTTTCCATGATCCATGCACTTCTCAATAGTGCCACCAGCTGGGAACCAAGCCAAAGCATGAGCTTCTGGGGCACATATCATATCCAAACCATAACAGACGTGGAAGGCATTAGGCTTTCCTTACAATATGTTAAAAAAGAGAATCCTAATTCTGCCAAACCTGTTTGAGCTTGGTGCCTGATTATGTATCTTCAAGCTAGATTAGTTGGCATCTTACTCACAACTTTTTAAATATAATGAGAGACAAAGGTAAAGGTTAAGCCAAATCTGGAAAGGGCAGCAGAAAGCCTGAGTGTTCTGTGGGGGAAAACGGCAGTCATAAAAAGATTTTCTCTAAACAGATTTTGTGCATCAGAACTTAAGGTCACCTTTCACACTGGTCAGGGCTGTTCCTCAGCTCTTCATGGATACCCATGTGCTATCCCTGCCTCATGGGTGGACAGTCTACTTTCCACCACTCTCATGCGAAACTCTGAATGTGAGTTATCATCTGTGCTCTTACATGAGTGCTACCTGTGTTATAGAAATCAACTTAAATAAAGGAATCCAAGATATGGGAATGAGCAAATTATTCTCAGCAAGTCATTTATAACCATGAAATGTTCCAGGTAAATGGTACCTGTTCTAGGAGTATTTCAAATGCAGGCTGATATAAAGCGTTCTGAACTTATGTAGAAGGGATTTTATTGATTATCTAGTCTATCCCATCTGAATACCTTTAGGAATATTCATATAAATTTTGATATTGACTGTCATAAAGTTGCCTACCAAATTTGACTGAACAAATATTACACTTCTTTGGGTAGAAATCAATAAGTAGCCTTAATTATATGTGCTCATTTGCCATCTTCTAAGCAAAAAAACCAAACTTCCTAATTCATTGAAGATGCAATTCTGCAAATAATAAGCACTTGTTGAGCAACTAAACACAATATTTGGTACATGAGTCTTGGCTGTGTATATTCACTCAAGGAAAATATAACAAATGCTGTATCATAACAGAAAGACTAAACTAACTTCTCATTCAACGTTGGGTGACCAACTATCCCCTAATTTAGTATCTGGACAGAGACCTTTCAGGAATCAAATAGTGAAAATCATTCTGCAAGGTAAACTGTGAAAGGAGTGATAGTCTGGCAGGTGAGTGAGTGCCTCTATAGTATGTTAGCCTCTATTTTAAAAATCTGGCAGGTGAGTGAGTGCCTCTATAGTATGTTAGCCTCTATTTAAAAAATCACTAGTCACAATTCCAAATATGGAAATTTATTTCTGCTATTATTTTGCTAATCTACATAGGCTATGTTGGTTACTGACCAATAGACACCTGAAGCACCTGTAGTAGGACATGGTTGGCATATGTCCCTTGGATTATACTTTACTTCCTTTCTGTTTCAAATTATTCAACTGCTTCAGCAGGTATCTGTGGATGAGCGTAGTGAAAGTAATGCCTGGTGCATAAAGGAAAGGCTGAGGGATGTTGGTTTGTCTGAGCATAGAGAGCTTGAGGTTGGCTGTTCAGGGTGGGGATTTCTCAAGATAGCATGAGCAGCCCACACCTTTCATATTTTCCTTAATAAATGAAGTTTGCTCACATTAGTTCCTCTGAACAATGTACATAAGTCAGAAATAAACCTTTGTCTTGATATAAGGGTATTCTCTAAGTAGAAATACAATGGCTACCCAGCCTAAACTCCTGTTTTCAGGGGGAAGTCCACAAAATATTGACCAGCTAAATAATTATCTTCTCAACCCAACTTTTTTGAATCAGTCTCAAAAACACAGACCTGCTTTTGATGCTTTATTTGAAAAAAGAACCCATATAATCTCATACTAGACAGACTTGTTCAAAAGAGCTACATTTCAGTTTTTTTCCTGGCCTCCATAAAAATTCAAATGAAGTTCCTGTATAATCTGTAGAAACTGAAGTTTAAAAAAATACTCAAAGAAAGATTTAATTGTGCTCATTACACTAAACTTATGTAAACCAGGATGTGTCCCAATTTATTTTGAAAGGATTTTCAGCATGAAAGGTTAAAATAAGAAGCCTCAAGTTAACCTTCAATTAACTGTAGCTGCTTACCACTCTGTATTAATCAAGATTTTACTCCTTCTTGCATTATTTTTATGACATTAAATTTTATTTAGTGTCTTCAATCTATTTCTCAGAGGTGAAATAGCTCTATTTCATGGGTGAAAATCGAATCAAAACATGGAAGACTTACTGTGTGACCTTCATAAAGTCATCTCCCTGAGGTTCTTTTCTTATTGTAAAAATAACAATAATGAGGGCTACCTCACGGTGCTGTGTACGAATGGATGAAGTCAGGTGGAGAGGCAGGCACTGTTGAAAAGACCAAAGGCTTTGGAGCCATGTAGACAGTTTCCGCCATGTATGAGCTATGTGACATTGGCCAAGAATTGACTCTAAGCCTGTTTCCTTACCCATAAAGTCGACCTGTAAATCCTCACTGAGATATTGTGATTTTAGGTAAAGTAATATGTAAAGGACTTGTTACACAAAAGGCAAAAGAAGGTAGGGTTTTGGTTTTTTTCCAATTGGGAGAAGACCTAAACATGGTTTCCAGGAAGCAGGAGAACTAGCATTAGACTTACTGTACTTTATTATTTTTGTCTATTTTGGAAATCTGTTTTGCTAATTCTTAATCTTTTAAAAAAATCTTAATGAAAAATAAGGTGAGACTCCAGTGATATCTTGCCTCCCACCTTTTGCTCCTCTCAGAGAAGTGGCAAAAATGTTGAAAAAGAAATTCATATTCCAAAGCAGTGGTCTCCACACCACCTCACATCAACTTGGATTCAGAGTCCCCATCCTGAGTCAGTAAACCTGAAGTATATCACTGGGATTTATGTTTTCCCAAGTGATTTTCAAAAATTGTTTTGTAATTATGGTCAAATATGATAGCATAAAATTTCCTAGCTCAACCTATTTTTAGGCATACAATTCAGTGGTGGTAAGAAATTCACATTGAAGTATAACCATCATCATGACCCATCTCTACTTTTCATCTTGAAAAATGGAAATTCTCATCAAACGATATCTCCCCATTTCCTCCCCATCAGCTCTGGCATATACCATTCTATTTTTTGACTCTATGAATTTGACTACTATAGGTATCTCATATAAGTGGAACTGTACAATGTCTACTCTTTTGCAATGTACTTACTTCACTTACCACGATGTCTTCAAAGTTCATCTACTTTGTAGCATGGTGTTAGAATTTCCTTCCTTTTTAAAGATGACTAATATTCCATATAGAACACATTTTCTTCATCCATTCTTCAGAAGATGATTACATCCTTATGTGATTTTTTAAAAAAATATGAAGCACTTTTGTGGAGAGCGGATTATGAGAAGCCTGTGAGAACTGGACATACGCAAGGCAAGATGCAGCTCAACTGCTTTTTCCTAAGATGTTTATCTGTAGGTCAAGATTGGCACAGCCCCAGCCACAGAAGAGGAAGATGCAGAACAACTGCTTCTCCTAAGTTGTCTAGGTTCAGAGAAGCAGGAATGCAGGTTTCTCCTGTTACAATGTCACACCCCTCCCCAAGAACTGCTGCTCTACCCTGTTTACCACTGGGTATAAAAGACTCACTGAAGGAGGTCATGAGGCTTTTTGCTTTTGGCTTTCTGATGGGGAAGGCTTTTTGAATGTGGAAGACTCTTGGAAGGGAAGGTTGCTGGAGGGAGATTGTTGAAGGGGGAAAATGAATGGCTGAAGGGAAATTGCTGAAAGGAGAAGAATTGCAGAAGGAGCATTGCCAAAAGAGAATTACTAGCAAGTCTGAGGGCTGAGACTTTAAGAAAGCTAAAGAGAGAACATGGGCCAGTGCAAGTCTAAGGACCAGGACTTTAAGAGTTATATATATGCAGTTTTTAGGAGCGCTGTTATTGTTTGAAAGTCTGAGCACTGAGGCTTTAAGAAAGCTAAAGAGAGAACATGGGACAGTGCAAGTCTAGGGGGAAAGACTTTAAGAGAGATTATGCTACAGAAAAGCTAAGAGAAAAGATGGAGCAGAATGAGTCTAAGGAAAGAGGTTTTAAAGACTAGTGAAGCAAGGTTTAAAAGAAGACTTTAGAAGCAAGGTTTCAAAGAACTGTAAAGGAGTAAAGCCTTAAGGAATAAAGACAGAGAAAAGAATCAGAGTAAATGAAGAGAATAATAGAGAAAAGAAGCAATGAGGGCTGTACATCTCCACCGAGCACCCAACATACCTGATCCTACTTTATGTCTGTCTGTCTATCCTGTGTCTTTTCTGCATCTCCAGTTGCCCCCAGTTAGCCCCAGTTATGTTTGGTAATAACCATGAGTGAGAAAAAGCTTGCTCCACACTTTGGGAGTTTCCATGTCTTCTTTGAACAGGAGTCATGCTAATCTTTCCTTGTTTTAGTCCAACTTCAGTACATGTATGGCATGCGAGCAGTCCAAGTAATTTTTGCAATTAGTGTTAAGACAATTTTTTGGATTCACATTTCTGGGATATCAAATTAATTTAGTTGACTAGTCAGTATTTTTAAAAAACATAGAATACAAGAAAAGGAATAGATTTTTAAAAAAAACACACATTGGTCCTATAATCCAAGTTACTGGGGAGGTAGAGATAGGGAGGATAGAGTTTCAAGGCCAACCCAGAAAAAAGTTTGAGACCCCCAATCTCAACCAATATGCAGGAATGTGGTTGTCCACTTTTGTAATCTCAGCTATGCAGGAGGCATTGGTAAGAGGATAGTGGTCCAAGGCTGGGCCTGGGTAAAAATGTGAAACCCTATCTGAAAAGTAACTGAAGTAAAAAAGGGCTGTGGCTGTGGTTCATGTGGTAAAACTCATGCCCAGCAAGTGTGAGGGCCTGAGTTTAAAACCTAGTACAGCCAAAAAATTGTTATATCTACAAAATCTATTACTTAAAGGCTTTCTTTTCTCTCTCTTGTTAGGACATATGAGTTGTTCTCATTCAAGAAAGTGTGAAAGCCATTTGAGCAAGGATGCAGAATATGGAGAGTGGTTGGATGATAAGTAAATCAAGATGATGCTTTCAGCCTAAAATTCTGTGTGGAAATACGGTAGTCATGATGTCACTTTGAAGATATATAAAATAAGATTGGGACTAGTTTCCATGAACTGATGTAGACACCATTCTTTTCATGGAGGTCTGAGTATTGTTTATCAGTGAACCTATTTCATAGAATTGGGAGTCAGATATGCATTTGTCTCACTTGGATATACTCAGAAGACCAGAAGTAGATAAGGAATCCTTAAAGGCGTTAATGAAGAGTTGTGAATACCATCAGCAAGGCAGGATTCTGTTCCAGCTCAGGAAACAAACCACCCAAATCAAGACTATTTCTCCCTGTTGGCATTTTTCTCAACCATATGTAATTTTGAAATTACTGTAGTGATTTCTATCACTTTATTGAAAATATGCAGGATGTATTTATCTAAGGTAAATTTGATTTTACTTGGTCTGTTTTCTGAAATAATAGCACATAATATGTACCCAAAAATAAGGCAGTTATATAATAATATAATGATTTGTGAACTGCATTTGGCTCTGCCAGACTTTTTGGAAGATATATGTTTAGCAGATGTAAATGTTTATACTAGATCATATGGAATATAATTATTCATTTTCCTTTTAAGGAAGCATGGATCTCCTTTTTCTCCTCAACAGTTATTTTCAAAATTGCCTTAAGTATCTGTCTATGGTTCCCTCTCACATCATGTGCGAGTCACCTGAGGCTGACACTGGCATTAAAAAGGTCACAGAATTCCTAAAGAAGTTACTTTCATCTTTGTTTTAATTAAGATAGAGGATGGAGGATTAGATGGATAGATACATAGACACATGAGTAGATAGATGTAATGAATCAAAGTGATGCCATCTAAATGTAGAACTAGACATTAAGATTATAATAGATGGAGACACAATTAGATGTTGCTACATAATGAAATTATGTTGGGAACTGTCACTCTCACCAACTTATAAGAACGTTTCACATTGTTTGTCCTCGCTGATTCTGGTGACTGTGTGGACAGGAGAACTGTGCACATTTCACAGGGGAGAAGTCAGACATCAGTGGCTTCTCTGAGTCATGACTGTGGACAGATGAAGGTCAGGAACCCATTACTATGGGAAGGCTCCAAATTCAGGCATCATCCCACTGGAGTGCACTGCGGGAGAAAGCAGCATCCTTTCTACTGCCTAGCTGTCCTTCAAGTTCTCAACATTGCAGCATAAGATACTTTTTGGCAGACAATTAAGCTCCAGTGAAATTATTGGTAATAGCCACAAACTTATAAACAGAAAATATAAAGCAACAACAATGTTATTTTTTTCTCTAGATTCACAATCTGCTCCAGGACTTTCGGAAAATATAAATTTCTGAGCAGTACTTGGGCATTTCCATCTTCTTAAGGGTCTACAGTTGAGCCAGTGCTCAGTTAGGTGGGATGTATGCTTCAGAAAAATGCTGTAGTCTCTCAAATGTGGAATAAAAGTCAGTGTGTGTTTTATTTGCATAGCATAGTCCATGATTCTGAAGAAATTATAAGAGGTATGTAGCCAGAAGTTTATGAAAATCAGTGACACTTTTTTACAAAAAAGAAAACAAATTATAAAGACAAAATTAGCTTTAAAAAATATTTACTAATGAAAAAAGTAACCACAAATTATACATCTTAAAGAAGCTTAAATCTACCATAAACATCATTATTAATTAAGTGAATAACACAGTTCTGTGTTTAGCAATATCCTAGGAACTATTTTCTCTACATCAGTTGATAAATATCTCTCCTCCTGCCTTTTTAATGCAGTACTGGGGGTTGGACTCAGGGAAGTTTGGGTGCTTGCTAGAGAAGAGTCTATCACTGGAGCCAAACCTCCATCCCTTTTTTCTTTAGTTGTTTCTCAGATACGGTCTCTTATTTTTCAGATAGGGTCTTGAGTTTTGCCTAAGGCCAACCTCAGATTATGACCTCCTCCTACTACTTCCTGAATAGCTGGAATTGCAGGCATATAGTACCATGCCCAGCTTTTTCTTTGAGATAGGCTCTTGCAAACATTTGCTTAGGTTCACCTCAAAGTGAAACCCTACTATCTCCACCTCCCAAGTGGCTAGGATTACAGGCATGAACCAATGCTTCTGTGCCGCCCCCCACCCCCACAGTTTTTTAAATTAAAGAATGGGCATTGTGTAGATATTCCATAGTTTGTTCAAACACTGTCTTACGGATAGGCATGCAGTTTTTCCCTATATTTTTCAATCATAGTGAACCGTCTTGGGTACATGTGTCTTTATATTACTGGAGGTATATTTTTGGGAAAATTCCCAGGAGTTGGATCACTGAGTCAAATGTAAACATGTATCTACTTTAGATATTGGTAAATTTAGGGCTGGAGCAATTTCTTTTCCAGCCAGCAGTATGTGAAGGTGCCTCTGTCCACACAGCCTTGCAACAAATATTTGCTATTCCTTCTAACTTTTACCAATCTGGTAGCTGAGAGATAGCATCTTAGTGTTTTCATTTGCACTCCTCATTTTTTGAATGAGGCTGAACATGCAGTTATATGTATAAATGTTAATTTCATATCTTCCTTGTGAATCAATACTTTTCAAAATAGAGAAGTGAAATATTCCAGGATTTCCCCATACCAAGGTGTGGCAAATATGCTGTGAATTTCTATGTAAATTTTTACTTCTATAAAATGCACTTTATAGTTCCTATAAATAAAATAGTGCAATTACATAATTAAACTGTGAATAATGGATTCTTATTTTGTACTGAGTGATGCATATTAAAAGGCATATATTTTAGCTTCTATAATTCACAAAGCCAATCCTACTGGAGAAAATAAAAATTGAGTCAATCCCCATAAATAAGCATTGGCAATTGTTAGTAAGGTATATTTGCTAAACAGTCCATCCTAAGCCATGGCCCACTTTTGCACTATTTCCTACATTATTTTATGTGTTTGACCCCTACAGTGTCATTTTTTGAAATGATTTCTACAAACTCTAGAATGCCCTGCAATATTATGTACTATTATATATTAGTATAATAGGCCATAAAACATCATTCTAGTTTTCTATGTCAGCATTTACTTGTCTTTATTTAAAACTATTTGCTATTTCTTCAAATGTTTCCAAACTTAGAATTGAGTACAGATGGTGCTTTGTGTTTTGTAGGGGGTGTGTCTGTTTGTATATGTGTGACCAACAACCTAAATGTTTTCATTCATAAATACTACCTTGACCAACACTGGTCTAGAAAGATTGATTGTGAAACTTGCATTAGTAAAACATTGTTTTTGTTTTTACAATAGAAAGGACCATGTTTATAGCCTCTTTTTTTCCATTTGAAGGAATTGTGGAGCAAACAAAAATTTCCTACAGTACTCATCCAATGGAAAATCATAAGAAGAAATCCTAATCAAATTGTCTTTCTAAAAAGTGTTTACACTGTAGGAAGAATGTCATGGTGATTTTCTAAGTAACTATTTTAGTAAACATGGTAGAGCACCCTTTAAAAAAAATTCCAATTTGCTGATTTCATGAATGCAATTTGTTTTCTTTTTTAATTTTAATTTTTTTTATTTTTGTTGTGCTGAGTGGGGGTACATTGTCATGAGTGCAATTTGTTTTACTGGGCAGACTAGAGTCACAGGCATTACTTCTGAGTTGGCAATTTAATATGAGTAATTCATATTTTATTCCACTGTTTTGACCAGTGATTAAAATCTTCATTTGATAAAGAAATCACTTGATTCATTCAAGGTTTGTCTTTGGTGAGAACAATTTCCTTGTTCACTGTCATTGTTTTGATTCATATTTTTTGATGTGAAAAATGAAGATTTTGTAATATTTTGATTAAAGATGTTATATAGTTTATGCCTACCAGAAACCTCTTAATTTTGTTTTCAGTTTTAAAAAAAGTTAAGCAAATGATTTCTTTGGTGATTTAACATTTTTTTCTTTGCAAGTTTTAATTTTTTTCTCAGCTCCAAGGTATTTTCTATTTCAATCATAATCACATGTACTGACATTGAGCTCAAGGATTAGAATACAGTTTCATTCAAAGTCTACAGCATGTTAATATGTACTTCAAAATGTAATTAAAAGAAATAGAATTCTTAAACCAACTGAAACAACCACAAGAAAGGGACTAAGGTAGAATAAAGAAAAATAGGTGAACCAATTGTGGTTATAATACATATATATGTGGAGAAATCACAAGGAAAATCCCAGTGTGGCTACCTTTATCTCAAAAAAGCCAAAATGTCATTTTTATTTTTTGCTTTCATCTACAAAATCAGAGAACAGGGGGAAGAACATGTTCTGCTTGGGGTGGGAGGGATGCTGATACTAGTTGGGGGGGAGGTAGTGAGGAAAAGGGTAGAAGGGTGAATATGGTACAAAAAATGTGTATACATGTATATAAATGCAAAAATAATAAGAAATTATTTTAAGATGGGAGGAAGAGAATGAGGGAGAATGATGGATGGGGTGGATCTAATCAAGGTACATTGTAAGCATATTAGGAAATATCAAATAAAACCATCCTGTACAAACAATATATGCTAATAAAAATGTTTCTTTTTTAAAAAACCCAAATGCAACATATTGAAGACTTAGATTTTTATAGTTTCATAAATATTTAAAATTAAATATTTTAATAAAAATATAAATGTTAAAGTCAATATAAATAATATTTAATGTGTATTAGAATTTTAACTCAAAATGACTAATACCTGAAATTTAAAATTTAACTGATTTCAAAATTTAATCTTCTAAAATATTTTTATAAAGCTAAGACTAGGATCTCCACAGGAACTTTCAGTAAACAAAGACTGGAAAGGCAGAAGGGCTGATAACGGGCAGGTGATAAGCTGCTACCTGAAATAGGGCAGAGAGTGGTCCACAAAGCTCATCTCCTGAGCCAGTGAGCAACATCTAAAGTCAAATGATGCTGCAAAATTGAAAAACAATCAGCAAACCAGCATAACATGCTGACAGCAGGGAGCCGGCTGACGGATCTATGACCTTGCTCCAGAGAAAGAGGATGAGGCAAAGAAACAAGTCCCCAATAAACCAACACAACAGAAACCCAACATCAAAACAGGACGGCTGGTGGGCCACAGAGCTGATCTCTAGAACCTGCAACAAGCCACACCTCACTGAGGGAGGAGCTGATAAGCAGCTGCCACTGAAAGGAAAAACAACTGGTGAGTCTCACCAACCACCTGGTGAGACTGAGACAGAACTTCTCCATAAATTCTAACACCAAGAATGGATGCTGAAGGAGTAACACCAGAACTACTAAGACTGAAATATATTGTCCCTGAACCTAGAATTTTTTAATGTGTTTGTTTGTTTGTTTTGTTCCCTGTTTGTTTGTCTACCACCTCTCCCTGTCGATTTCTTTGGTTTTCTTTCTTTCTTTGTTTTGTTAGTTTTACTATTATGAGTTAGCTAATACTAAATTGCACACAGACCAGGGACAGAAATAGCATACATACACTAACCTAAAAAACAACACACCCACAAAACAAAATTAAACAAAGGGAAAGAAAACAGGTGACTGAAACCACCAATAGCCTATCAAGGACATAATTACACAGTACCAAGTGGAGTGATGGAAAGATGAAAAAGGATGAAAATCATTCTCCCCCCAAAATAAATTAATACAGGATTCAGAGGGAAATGAAGAAAACAGATACACAGTTCCAGATTCCAACAAATCAAAGATAAACTATGCTAAGGACCCCAATGAAGCCCACAAGAACTCTCTGTAAGAAGAAATCCTGCAAGTAATCACTGAGAATTTCATGGAGATGTTACTAGACATGGTCAACCAAAACACTCAAGAGGCACTCAAGAAATTCCAAGACAACAAAAATAAAGAATATGAGAGGACACAAAAACAAATAAATGAATGCATAGGAACCCTAAATAAACACCAAAGTGAAATAGAGAACATTATAAATACAGAGATAAATGAATTAAAGATGAAAATTGACAATGTTGAAGAGGAAGTGACCCATGATATGGAAACCTCAGAAAAAAGAATGAAACAGAAATACAAAACACAAGGGAAGGCCACTCCAGCAGACTAAAACAAGCAGAAGACAGACTCTCAAAACTTGAAGATGAAATGGAAGTTAAAGGAAAAACTGAAGAGCTATTAGTCAAACAACTCAAGATCAGTGAAAGGAATATGCAAGAATTCACCAACTCCATCAAAAGAACAAACCTGAGAATCATGGACATTGAAGAAGGAGAAGAGGTGCAAGCAAAAGGAATTTGTAATACATTGAACAAAAGAATAACAGAAAATTTGCCACATGTAGAGAAAACTATGCCCATTCAGATACAGGAAGACTCCAGGATTCTAAAGAGATGTGACCAAAATAGAACTACCCCATGACATATTATCATTAAAACAACAAGCACAGAGACTAGAGAAAGAATACTGAAGGCTCTAAAAGAGAAAAAACAAATAACATACAAAGGTAAACCCATCAAATTCAAAGCAGATTTCTCAATAGAAACCTTAAAAGCAAGAAGAGCATGGAGTGAAGTCTTCCAGGCACTGACTGAAGATAACTTCAACCCTAGGATACTCTACACAGCAAAATGATCATTCAAAATAGATGGAGCAATAAAAGTCTTCCATGATAAGCAGAAACTAAAACAATGACCATCAAACCACTACTTCAAAAGATTCTTCAAGGAATTCTGTACACAGAAAATGAAAGCAAACAAAACCATCAGCGCGCAGGCAGTACTAAACCACAGGAGAAGAAAAGACAAGAAATCAGAGAGGAACATTGATTCAGCTGCACACAGTACCCTTAAACAACAAAAACAACTAAATGACAGGAATCACCCCATCAATACTAACACTGAATGTTATGAACTTAATTCCTCCAAGAAAAGACACCATTTGGCAAACTGAATTAAAAAGGAAGAAACAACAATCTGTTGCTTACAGGAGACCCATTTCATTGACAGAAACAAGCACTGGCTTAGGGTGAAAGGCTGGAAGAAGATTTACCAAGCCAATGCCGCCCCCCCCAAGAACAGGCAGGAGTAGCAATACTTATCTTAGACAAAGTAGACTTCAAATTTACATTGATCAAATGATACAAAGAAGGACACTCCATACTAATAAAAGAGGAAATACACCAAAAAGAAATAACAATTATCAACCTATGTGCACCCAACATCAACACACCCAATTTTATCAAATATGCTGAAGGGCTTAAAAACATATATAGACTTGAACACAGTGGTAGTGGGAGACTTTAATACCTCCCTATCACTAATAGATAGGTCAACCAAATAAAAAAATCAATAAGGAAATTCTAGAACTAAATCACACCATACATCAAATGGACCTAGCTGATGTCTACAGAATATTTCATCCAATTTCTGTACAATATACATTCTCAGCAGCCCATGGAACCTTCTACAAAATTGATCATATCTTAGGGCACAAAGCAAGCCAGCCTCAGCAATATAAGAAAATACAAATAATCCCATGCATTCTATCTGATCACAATGCATTAAAACTAGAACTCAACAACAAAAACAACAGCAGAAAATATGCAAACAATTGGAAGCTGACCAAGACATTGCTCAATGATCAATGGGTCATTGATGAAATAAAAGAGGAAATTAAATGTTTCCTGGAAGTTAATGAAAATGAAAACACAACCTACCAGAACCTATGGACATAGCAAAAGCAGTCCAAAAGGAAAGTTTATAGCCATGAGTGCATATATTAAAAGGAAAGAAAGATCCCAAATCAATGACCTAATGATACATCTCAAACTCCTAGAAAAACAAGAACAAGCAAATCCCAAAATAAGCAGAAGGAGAGAAATAATAAAAATAAGGGCCAAAATTAATAAAATAGAAACAACAACAACAAAAAATACAAAGAATGAATAATAAGATTGACAGACCCCTGGCAAACCTGACAAAATGAGGACAGAAAAAACCCAAATCAATAAAATCAGAAATGCAAAAAGGGAGATAACAACAAACACCATGGAAATCCAGGAAATCATCAGAGACTACTTTGAGAACCTATATTCTAATAAATTTGAAAATCTTGAAGAAATGGACAGATTTTTAGATACTTATAACCATCCAAACTGAACCAGGAGGATATTAATCAATTGAAACAGCAATAAAGAGTCTCCCAAAAAAGAAAATTCTAGGACCTGATAGATTCTTTACTGAATTCTATCAGACCTTTAAAGAAGAACTGATACCAACCCTCCTTAAACTGTTCCATGAAATAGAAAGGGAAGGAACACTGCTTAACTCATTTTATGAAGCCAGGATTACACTCATCCCTAAACCAAAGACACCTCCCAAAAGGAGAATTATAGGCCACTCTCCTTAATAAAATCCTCAATAAAATAGTGGCAAACCAAATCCAACAACACATCAGAAAGATCATTCACCACAACAAAGTTGGCTTCATCCCAGGGATGCAGGGGTGGTTCAACAAGCACAAATCTATAAATATAATACAGCACATTAATAGAAGCAAAGACAAAAACCACTTGATCATCTCAATAGTTGCAGAAAAAGCCTTCAATAAGATCCAACACCACTTCATGATAAAAGCTCTAAGAAAACTAGGAACAGAAGGAAATTACCTCAACATTGTAAAGGCTACATATGACAAACCTGTAGCCCATATCATACTTAATGGTGAAAAACTGAAACCATTTCCCCTAAAATCAGGAATGAGACAAGGGTGCCCACTATCCCCACTCCTATTCAACATAGTCCTAGAATTCCTAGCCAGAGCAATTAGGCAAGAAGAAGAAATAAAAGGAACACAAATAGGTAAAGAAACTGTCAAAATATCCCTAATTGGAGATGACATGATCCTATATCTTAAAGACCCAAAAAACTCTACCCAAAAACTCCTAGACAGCTACAGCAAGGTGGCAGGGAACAAAATCAATTTACAAACATCATTAGCTTTTCTATACACCAATAATGAACAAACTGAGGAAGAATATCTGGAAACAATTCCATTTACAGTAGTCTCAAAAAAAAAAAAAAAAAGAAACAAATACCTAGTAGTAAACTTAACAAAGGATGTGAATGACCTCTACAAGGAGAACTACAAACCCCCAAAGAAAGAGATCAAGGAAGACTACAGAAGGTGGAAAGATCTCCCATGCTCATGGATTGGAAGAATCAACATAGTAGAAATGGCTATACTACCAAAAGCAACCTTCATGCTCAATGCAATTCTCATCAAAATCCCAGTGACATTCATCACAGAGATTGAAAGATTACCCTAAAGTTCATTTGGAAACACAGAGAGACCGCAAATAGCCAAGGCAATACTCAGCAAAAAGAGCAATGCTGGAGGTATCACAATACCTGACTTCAAACTATATTACAAAGCAATAGCAACAAAAACAGCCTGGTACTGGCACAAAAACAGACATGAAGAACAGTGGAACAAAATAGAGGACCCAGATATGAATCCGTACAGCTATGCCCACCTTATTTTTTGACAAAGGCGCTAAAAACATACGAAGGAGAAAGACAGCCTCTTCAACAAATGTTGCTTGGGAAAGTGGTTATCCATCTGCAAGAAACTGAAACTAGATCCATGTTTATCACCCTGTACTAGTATCAACTCAAAATGGATCAAGGACCTTAGTATCAGACCTGAAACTCTGAAGTTAGTACAGGAAAGAGCAAGGAATACTCTGGAAGTAATAGGTATAGGCAATGACTTCTTCAATAGAACTCCAGCAGCTCAGTAACTAAGAGAAAGGATGGACAAATGGGACTTCATAAAACTAAAAAGCTTCTGCAAAACAAAAGAAATGGTCTGTAAACTGAAGAGACCACTCAGAGTGGGTGAAACTATTTGCCAGCTCTATATCAAAGGACTGATAACCAGAATATACAGGGAAATTAGAATCTAAACCATCCACAAATCAATGAACCAATAAAGAAATGGTCAACTGAACTAAACAAAACTTTCTCAAAAGAAGAAATTCAAATGGCTAAAAAACACATGGAAAAATGCTCACCATTTCTAGTCATAAAGGAAATGCAAATCAAAACTACACTAAGATTCCACCTCACCACCCCTGTTAGAATAGCTATCATCAAAAACACCACCAACAACAGGTGTTGGGGAGGATGTGGGAAGAAGGAACCCTCATATGCTTCTGGTGTTAATGGTGGTAATGCAAGCTAGTGCAACCACTCTGGAAAAAAATATGGAGGCTACTTAAAAATCTAAACACAGATCTGCCATATGATCCAGCAATTCCACTCCTGGGGATATACCCAAAGGAATGCAACTCAGGTTACTCCAGAGGCACCTGCACACCCATGTCTATTGCAGCGCTATTCACAATAGCCAAGTTATGGAAACAGCCAAGATGCCCCACTACTGACGAATGGATTAAGAAAATGTGATACTTATACACAATAGAGTTTTACTCAGACATGAAGAAAAATGAAGTCTTATTATTCTCAAGTAAAAGGATGGAACTGGAGAACATCATTCTGAGTGAGGTTAGCCAGGCTTGGAAGATGTTAGATCTAGGGCAAATGCAACAATATGGTTGGACTTGGGTCACACGCTAAGGGGAGAGCACATACCGGAGGTATGGGGATAGGTAGGAAACCCAAAACATGAAAGAATTTGATGTCCCCACTCCAGAGGAACTAATATAGAAACCTTAAAGTGATAGAGGTCAATATGGAAAAGTGATCAGGAACTAGTGAAAAGGTTAGGTAGAGATGAATCAATTCAGACTGCAACACACTTGTGCATGGAAGCAATGCTAGGAATCTCTTTGTATAGCTATTCTTAACTCAACTAGCAAAATGCTTTGTTTGTCTTATTATTGCTTATGTCTTCTCTTCAACAAAACTGGAGAAAAAGGCAGAACAGGTTCTGCCTGGAAGTGAGGGGGGTGAGAGGAGAGGGAGAGGGTGGGAGATGGGGGAGGGGGAGAAATGGCCCAAACAATGTATGCACATATGAATAAATGAATAAAAAAAGAACAAACAAGCTTGTGAGAGTTATATAAGATAATTCTAAAAAAAAAAAAAAGCTAAGACTATTTACAATTATATTTTCCAGTATAATAAATCAGTCTCCTGATTCATATGTGTATAGATAGGTAAATTTATGGTGATAATGTAAGAAATAAGATTTTGAATAAAGAGGCAGAAAATGAGCATTTAGAACTACGTGAAAATTATTCTTCATTATACAACATCCATTGCATTCATAGTTAGTTAGTTATAGGTCTATATTTTCTCTTTTTGTCATGTCTTTTTCTGGTTTTTTATTATCAGGGTATTGCTGCCTTGATAAGTTAAGTTTGGAAGTTTTCTCTCTTTCAATTACTTTGACTAGTTTTCAAAGAACTGTTATTTGTTCTTTAACATTTTGGTAGTTTTCTGAGTAAAGCCATATGGTTCTGGGCTTTTCTTTCCAGAGTGATGTTTTATAATTTGCTTCAATCTCATTTCTCCTTATTGATCTGTTCAGATTTTCTCTATCTTCATAGTTTGATTTTGGTAGGGTATGTGTTCAGAAATTTATCCATTTCATTTAGATTTTATTATTTGGTTACACATGGTGTTCATAAAAGTTCCTAATGATCTTTTGCATTTCTGTGAGATCAATTAGTATTTTATTTTATTTATTTGGGTCTCATTTTTATTAGTTAACCTAGCTAAAGTTCTGTCAATTTTACTTTTTTTTTTAAAAGAAAAACACAAATCTATTTATTATTTTAAATTTCTTTTTAGTTTCTCATTTATTTCTGTGATCTTTGTCCTTTATTTCTGTTTACCAATTTGAGGTTTGGTTTGTTCTTTCTTTTTATAGTTTCTTGAGTTGCATCATTAGGTTATTTATTTGCAATCCTTTTTTAATGTAGGTACTCATTATTGTAATTTTTCTCTTGTACTGTTTTTGTTATAAATAAAAAGGTTATGTTGTGTTTCCATTTTTACATTTCAAGTAATTTTTAATTTCCCTCATTGTTTTTTCAGTGACCCATTTTTTCTTCAAATGTTTAGTTTCCTTGTATTTGTACAATTTCTGAAGTTCCTCTTGTTGTTGACTTCCAGTTGTATTCAGTTATGTTTAAGGAAAATGCATGATATGATTTTTGGAGCCTTGTTTTCTGACTTGATTGTCTACCCTGAGGAACATTCCATGTGCTGGCTAGAGGAATTAGTATTCTGCAATTGTTAGATGAAATGTTCTATAAATATCTGACAGGCCCATTTGGTTAATAGCATAGCTTAACTAGTGTTTCCTTGTTGATTTTTTTTTTAGTCTAGTTGATCCATCAACTGATTAAAGTGGGATATTAAACTCCCTCACTACTACTGTTTTGGAGTCTATCTCTATTTTTAGATCCAATACTGTTGCTTTATAAAATTGTTTGCTGTGGCATTAGGTGCATATACATTTACATGACAATATTTTTTACATTAATTCTATTTTACTTGATTTAAGTATACCTACCATTGCTCATATTTAGCTTCCATTTGTGTGTAATATTTTTCTCCATTCCTGCATTTTTAGTCTCCGTGTGTCTTATAGGTTAAGTGAATTTCTTCTAGCTCCTGTTTTTCTTTAAAGCCATTCATCCAATCTAAATATTTTAATCAATAAATTTAATATGTTTACATCCAAGGTTATTATTGGTACATAAAGATGTACAATTTTAAGTTTTCTTCTGCTTGTTTTAAATAGTTTTTTTTTTTCATTTCCTGTTGTTTATAGTTGTGGTTTGGTGGTTTTCTGTACTGATCAGGTTTGATTCTTTTCTCTTTCTCTTTTATGTGTCTTCTCTTCTAGTGGGCTTTATATTTTCACGTTTTCATTATGGTAACTTTTCCTTTCACTTCTAGATGTAGTACTTTCTTAAGCATCTTTGATAAGACCAGTCTGGTGGTGATGAATTCCCTCAGTTTTTACTTGTCTTGGAAAGTCCTTATTTCTTCTTCATTTCTGAAGGATAGCTTTCCTAGTGATAGTATTCTTGATTGGCATCCTTTGCCCTTCCCCTCACCAAAACCTTTGAATGTTATCTCATTCCTTCTGATCTGTAAGGTTTCTATCAAAAAATCTGCTGTTTATTTGTGTGAGTTCCCATAAAACATCCAGAGCTTTTCTCTTACAATTTTTAGATTTCCCTCTTTGTCTTAGACTTCTGACAGTTTGATTATAATATGCTATGGAAAGGATCTTTTCTGACCAAATCTATTTGTAGTCCTTTGACCCTCCTGTACCTGAAGATCAATATCTTCCACAAGAGCTGGGAAGTTTGTAACTATTATTTAATTGAGTAGGCTTTCTATGCCTTTTTCCTTCTCTTCTTCTGGAAAACTCATAATTTAGATATTTTTTCATTTAATGCTGTCCCCTATGTCTTGGAGGCTGTCTTCACTCTTTTTTCTTCATATTCCTTTCTTAATATGACTAGATTATTTCAAAAGACCTGTTTTCAAGTTCAGAAATTAATTTTTCTACTTGATCTAATGTTGTTGAGGCTCAACTCCTAGCTATGTTTTTTATTTGACTTCTTAAATTTTTCAGTTCCAAAATTTGGCTCATTTTTTATTATTGCTGTCGCTTCATTGACTTTCTCACTCATACCATACATTGTGATTTGTCTGTCTATATTTTCTTATATCTCATTGAGCTTCCTTAAACTCATTCTTTTGAATTTGTTCTCAGGCATTTCATTAATTTCCTTTTATTTGGGGTCTGTCACTAGAAAGTTATTGTGCTCTTCCTGAAGCATCCTGTTACCTTGGGTTTTCGCATTTCTTGTGTCCCCACATGACTATTTGTTCATTTGGTGGATCTGTTGTCTTTACCATTTTTATCTGTAGGTGTTCTTTTGAAAATGTGCCTTAGAGTATTGTATGTAGGCGATTTTGACTTTGGCTCTAGTTGGGAGCTATAGTGTATTCTGTTTAGCTTATTAATCTATAATTGAAGGCTTTGAGAGAAGTACATGTAACAGTGGAGGAGGGGAGCCTATCTGTTTTTGATTGCCACGTGTGGGAGCAGGAACACTAGCAGCCCAGGCAGGTGTAGTGCCTATAGCAGTAGATATTGGGTAATTCACATATATGATGGCAAAACTGACTATCAATCTTCATGGGCTGATTCAGCTGGGACCACTACAGTATACCTGGATGGGAGTGTTGCAGTGCTTGCTCCTGCATTAGCAGGTTGTTAGTTTCCATAGGCCACACAGAAACAGGGCATGTAGTGTGACACGCACTTTTCGTGTAAAGGGGTTGAATGAGGTGAAATCACGCTAATGGCTTAGGTGAAAGTTTTGCACCATTGAAGTCACTCCTGCAGCATTACCAGGGTGTTACAATCATACAGCAGTGGGAAAATGTGCCTGTGTGACATGGTGTGTAATTGTCAGTTTTCATGGGCTGCACTGAGGTGTAGTCACTTGGTAGGTTACATTGTGCATAGCAGCAAAGAGAGATTTAATTGAGTTTGATTTTAAGATTGTGCCATGCAAAACAGCAGCCTAGATGGAGGGAGGCTACAACATAAACTGAGTTCCCCCTCTGGAGCAATAAAATGGCATGGATGCTCCAACAACTTTTTCAATTGGGCTACAGAAACTTGAAGTGCTTATGGTGTCAGTACAGAACTGCTGGAGGTATCCTGTTTACCTTTCCCCATCATGGGAGTCACCATGTATTTGGAGTGGTCCATGTGTATGATATACTGTGGAAACAAAGAAAACTTCTAACTTCCTCTGGGGAACATATTTGAAATAGTCAATGATCTCAGAATTGTTATATTCTGTACATCTGCTCAAACAATTAGCCATTATTAAAATCCGAGGACACTCTAAAACAAATACAAGAAACAAAAGGAAACAGTTTGGCTGATGAAGCAGCAAAAAAAGCTGCACTACATGGAACTGCATTGTCTGAAAAAGTCTGTCCTGTTCACTCTACCAATTCTATCACTAACTTCCTTCTTTAGGCTCAAAAGATGGAGCAACAACGAAAAAAAAAAAAAGATCTCTGGCAACAAAAGGATTGCAACTTCAGTTCCCCAAAGAATCTTTGTTTGGGACTGAATTAGGAAACCATAAACCTGGGCCCCCAAGTGCCCAGGTGCCTCTTCTGGAATACACATATAATTTAACTCATTGGACACCAGAGAAAATAATCTCTTGGGGTAAACAGTGTTTTTGGAAAGCCTCTCCAACAACAGCCCCCATGGTGTATTCAAGGTGCTTTGTCCCAAACAATGCTTGTGAACTATTCCATAGTTGAGAGGACATTTCCCTTTTTTAAATGTGCGATTTGAAACTTGGCAATTAGGTTTTATACAAAATGTCTTCAACACAAGGAGTGTCTTAGTGCTAGTTTGCATGTTTTCCCATTGGCAACCCTTGTCAGAAAGCTACCACCATAGCAGTAAGAAAGATTCTGTTGGAAAGAATTATTCATTCTTTAATTGCATAGTGATTGTGGAACTCATTTTATGGCCCAATTGTTTAGATTTGTTCGTAAAATTTGGCCTACTGTAAAATACTTCACAGAGTACAGATGACTATAGATACAGGGGAAAACATACAGTCAGTCTGATTAAAGAGCATTGTGATACATGAAGAGTAATTTTTGATTGTTTAGGATGCCTACTTCCCTCATCTGCTACCTTATCTTCTTTAGGCTATACTGTGTTTGTGATTATTTTAACTTTAGGTATAATACTTCTATTTTACACAACATATAAATGTTATATCAGATATAGAGGGCAGAAAAGGAGGAAAACTCAGTCTCAAATTATGATGGCTAATAACATTGATATGATATAGAGACTTCTTCAATGGTTTTAACAACTATTTCTCTCTCCTAAGACTACTTTCCTGCCTACTCAGCCCCATCTTTATCATGTCCTAGGAATGAGCCTCCCTAGTGCCATGGGACATAAAATAAGATTTGGCTTGTGCATATGCAAAATGTGATGCTTGACCAACAGAAGGAACTGCAAACTGAAGTTCTTAGAGAAGCCACATCTGTGCTGAAGGCCTTGTAGCCTGATGAAAACTTGGTGATCATGGAGAGATGGAACGTTGCAAGTCAAAAACCAAAATTAATCTCCAACTATCTTTAGTCCCCTTCATAGTCATTTACTACTAACCTCTGTATCTAACCTAACATCTTTGTGAGTATTAGATAAAACTTTTGAGATGTAATGTTAAACAGAGAAGACCACTAGCATCTTCCAACCCTAAAGCTAAGAATGGTACAAGATAATATCTGAAACCTGTAGAAGAGATTCCCCTGCTCCTCTATCACCTGCTTCCCTGGTGTCCCCACCAAAGTATTTAGTAAAAGCATTGATTTAAGATATTTTTGCTCTGTGATTATAAAAGTTCACAGTGAAGCATGTTATTCAGGATAACCTGAATCGTGTTTTCAGGCATGGCCACTCATGTTTGGCTCAGTGTAAACTATCTCTTATTTCCTTTGGAATAAGAGCTGTGTTTTGATTCAATATCTTCCTGTTCCCTCTCTCCTTTCCCTTCCTCCTCTAATTAGCCATTTTCCCAGCTTTCCACTTACTTTCTTTTTTTTATCAATGACGGAATTTCTGCACAGAGGAGGCCATCTATTTCCTGTTGTTTGAGTAGTAAAGTTAATATGAAAACTAGATAGTGGTGTAAGCAAATATGATAATCTTTATTAACTTTGGTTCTACACACACTTTTTATACAACATTAAAGAAAGTGAATTTCTTTCTATTTGTATTTTTTAAAATTTCACATTAAATCTGAAAAAATAATAAAAACAGTATTTTTTCAAACATAATGTTTTGATGTTGAACTATATTTTTATGAATTAATATCTCCTTCTATCTTTTTATTGTCTATATTTTATTAATAAATATTTTATTCTTCTTTCCTTTGCTCACTTTGATTTCTAGGTATCACTTTGTAGAAGGTTACCATTTTTTTTTGCTGGCTTAATTTTGAGTTCTATTCAGTAAAAAAATTTTGTTTATAGGAGTGGCTCTGCCTACTCATAATTATTAACTTCTCTGGTATTTTAGTCTTAATTTGCTCATCTCTTCAAATGCTATATAATTTATATTCAATATTGTTTTCTTAATATGTATGGATCCTATTTTGTAAACTTAACTTTCTTCTTCTGACTTGAAAGCTCTGTTTCATAATTCTGATAAATGTCATTTTTGAGTATTATAATTATTTTGGGTTTCTGTAATCATCAAACCAATAATGGAATATTGCATTTAAAATGTTCCATAATGAAAGTGAGGAATTTATTCTACTTTAATTCCTTCTTACTCTCTTCCACTCCTCTCCTATACTTTATAGTATTTGTTTGTATAATTAGAACACTGATTATTGCTGGTAAGAAATCACTCCTATGTTACTTATTTTAATAAATGCTTTTATATTTATGTTATCATCATATATTAAAATGCACTTGTAATGAGCTCTGTATTTTACATGTTTGAATGTCTACCACTGTCTTTCTAAATTGGAGCATAACTTTGCATTCTTACGCTGGTTGTCTTTCAGAAAACTGGAATTCACTTTCAAGAAATTTTCCCTTTGAGAAGAGTGGAAAAGCCATCTATTTCTTAAGTCTGTCTATATGTGAAAGTGTGTGTGTATTGCCTTCATTTATGAAGAGAAACTTAACTGCTTATGAAATTCTTTGCATATGTGACTTTATTTTCTTTCAGGTTTGTTTTCTGAGGAGAAATTTAAAGCTTGTTCTTTAAAAAAAATCTAAACTGTTTTTGAAATATTTTTGTTATTTATTTATTGAATAAACATTTATTGAGTAACTATTATAAGTTAGGTTCTAACTCCTGGGACACAGTGGGGAATAAAGCAGACAAATATTCATGTCCTCCTGGAATTATATTTTTTCATGGAAATGCTTACATGGTTTTAAATTATATTTATTACTCTCTTGGACATGTCTTGTTTTAACCAACTTTTTTATAAATTTTGCTTAGAATAAAGCTGAAGAAGTTTTCTTAGAATGGCAAAAGCAAAAGTATTTTATCTTAGAATTATTCTCTTTACTTATGCCTCAGTTTTTCAAATTTTCTTCTCAGAAGAACCTAGGATTCATAGGTACATCTTTATTCTCCATTATTTCTATCATTTTTCCTCTGAAAAATTTGCATTTGCTTTTGCATTCTGACTCTAATGAGTTATTTTATGTAACTCATTAGCTATTGGGGTATCAATTTTACTATTCACTGTTTTACTTTCAGGTTTTAGTTCTGCTGATGCACTTTTCATTTCTTTGATGCTCTTCATTTCCACCTTGGGTCCTCCATACACCTTTTCCTATTATATTTTTCTCTGATGATTCATTAGTCATTTTCTGTCCCTATTAATTTTTATATCAAACTAAATATAAGTACAGAAGAGTCTATGTATCAGCATATCCATCCTGACAAATTTTCACACTCTACAAATACCTGTGTAACCAGCTGCAGAACTTAGATTCCCAGATTGAGAGCACCACTGGTCTCTGGAAATTCTCTTTATGTTCCTTTCCAGCTACTACTCCCTTCAAAGTCACCCATTTGCCTTTTTATATCACAATGTTCTGTTTTTATCATTTCTTCTTCTCCTTCTTCTTCTTCCTCCTTCTCCTCCCCCTCCTCATCTTCAGAGACTCCTTTCTCTTTTCTATGTCTTTCGGTATCTCCAGGAGTTTGCAAAACACTGTTGTAAAACTTTCTCCAGTAATTTGTCTTCAGAGATAAGCTGTTTTACAAAATTTACATTATGTCTCCTTTTTGTCTTTCAGTTGTCTTTTATCATAGCCTCCCCTTTGCCCACCCCCACCCTTTTCTTAGGAAATGAGCAAACACCTATCTAAACTCAGTTTGGTAACATGGGTTATTTGGATTTTCTGTGGCACTTCATGTTGTAAGCCACCTGCCAGTTGGTCTATTTCTCAGGTATTCAACTGACTATCAATAGAACCTAACCACCTTCATCTAGTCTTACTCGGTCCTACAGTGGTGAGATTTTCCACCACATCCTCTCCCACTTTCTGTGGTGTTAACAGTTAAGGATTTGAAAAATGGAATTTTCAGCTTATACTTTGGTAAAGTTCACTTTTGAAAATCTCACATGCTGGGGTTTGTTTGTTGGATTCCCATGCATCTGGGTTTATTCTGTCCACTTCTGCCTGCACTTTCTGTATCACCTAGCTTTTAGCTCCACTCTGCCAGTTCCCAATCTAGAATTGAATGTAGAAAGATGAGGACACTCAGTAATAGTACTCTGGTCACTTTGAAGTGTGATAGCCACAAAGTAAAGAATCACCAAGGATCTTCCCACTTAAGTGTGATCTCCTGTGAGAAGCTTGAGCATTCTTTGAAGTTTAAGGTCTCATTCCAGCCCTGTGGACCAGAATCTCATCTTTGTGTAAGGCCTAGGATTTCTACACATATTAGTTTTATAAGACTTGGCCTAGGAAGCTTTCGAAAAATATTGGTGCTTGGTCTTAATTTCAGATGGTGCTTAATTTTTTAAACATGAATCCATGTATTGGTGTTACATTGCTGCCATAACAAATTATCACAAACTTATTGGCTGAAAACAATACAAATTTATTATTTCATAGTGCTATACGTCAGAAATCCAGTGTCCTCATCTGACTTTTCTGCTCCAAGTTCACGAGGTCTATATGACCTTGTGATTGGGCTACATTCCTTTCTGGAGTCTCTCAGAGGTAAATGCTTCCAGATGCATTCAGGTTGCTGGTGGAATTCATTTCCACACAGTTGTAGAACTGAGGTCCATTCAGCATATTTGCTGAATGTGGCTGGGCATCATACTCAGTTTCCAGGGACCTTCTTGGATCATGACTCTTTGTCTCTAGTGGGTTGAGACTTTCCAATGCCTTGACTGCCACCTACCTCTACCTCTGCCTTATCTCCTCTATCTTCTACCATGTTATTTCTGACTCTTCTGTTTTTCAGGCCCATGGAATTATATTGGCATACCCAAATAATCCAGGAGAATCTTCCAATTTTTATATTAGTGAATTAGTAACTAGCCTTATGCCAGCTATAAAATCCTTTCCTAACAGATCTTAGATTATCTAAGTTTGATCTTTTAACCAGGCATGGCAATGTTGTAGGTGGGAGGTGGGAATCTTTAGAATTCTAGCTGCCTCTGGCTATCTTCAGGGGTTTCTAATATTTAGCCAAGGTTAATCATAACTGGTAGAGAGCTAGAGTTTTTCCATCTAGGAAGAGAAACAGGTGTTTCCATTCCTTTCAGTAACATGGAAGTGACTGTTTTAGGATATAATATATATATAGTGTATCAGTAAGGTTTTTTTTGTCACCATAACAAATACTTGAAACAGGCTACTTTATAAAGAGAGGCTTAATTAGCTCATAGTTGGCAGTGCCAAGTGCATAGCCCTGGTGATGGCCTTCTTGCTGGCAGAGTCTCATGGTCACACGTGATACCACATGACAAGAGATGGGGAATGTACGTTCTTTTGTCTATGTGTGTAGTCTCTGTCTCTCTTCTTAGTAAACCACCGGGATTCAATCATAGGAACGCCACCTTAATGAGCTTATCCAAATCTGACTACTTTCCAAAGGCCCCAATTGCACAAACCATAGTCAGATTAAGTTTCTACCCTCTTAATACCATTAACATAAAGCTTTGGGGATTAAAATCCTGCCTGAGTTCAAGGGGACAAACTGCATTCAAGCCATAGCAATAGACTTCTAATTTTGTTCCTACAATTGTCATTTATTTGCCTTATTATTGGATGGAGTGACTCTGGAGTTGTCTGCATTTGGACACCATCACAGGTGATGTATGTGGACGTGTATACCTAGACAAAGTTGAGCAGAAGCAGTTCTCGGCAGCCTGCTAATCAGTTGTGCCAGACACCTGCGCTCCTTATTGAAGCTGAGATTTTACTATTTTAATTTTTACTTTCCATTTTCCAAACAGAAAATCAGGGCCAGAAGGCATGAAGTGCTCCTGTAAAGGCCCATATATATCATGAGAGGAACTGGTTGCCTGCCTTAAAAAAAAATCAACTTTCAACATTTACTTCCTGGGAAAATGAGTCATATTTTGTGCAATCTATCTTTATTTCTTTTGAATCTCTACTACGTCATTTTGTGGGAGTGAAATTTGAGGAGTGAAATGTGAATTCTAGTCTAAAATATACATTTTCAACAGAGCTACACAAATATCTGTGAAGCTAAGAGAGGTCTGAGGGAGTGGGGAAGCTCTCTGTGCTCTTTGTAGAGAAGTTATTAGCAAAAAAGGGAAGAATTCGATTTGGATATAGTGTAAAAATTTGGGGTATCTACATTTAGGATTTTGTAACTCAGGGTCTGGAGTGAGTTCTTTTAATTCTCCAAATTCTAGAGGCAGAATTACATGAAAAAATATGTGTACCTTTACTTTTTAAGACCTACTGATAGAACAGTGGTCCCCTTCTAAAGTGACAAATCCTGCTTAAATAATGGGTTTATCTGTTTTGTAGAGCTTTACATTGACACATTTAATCAGTCCTAATTATAAATTATCAGTGATAATAGGGAAAGAGTGAAATTAAGACATGTGGAACCCCTGATAATCATTTGTAGCAATAGAAAATATTCATGCTCTTCCTTTTATTGCTGGTTATTTAGACCAAACATATTCACATGTGTCCAGCCTGCTTATAAGTCACAAATGCTGTCTCATAAACTAAAGCAGATACTTTAAAGTGACAGAGGCCAATGAGAGGTGTACCAGGAACTAGAGAAAAGGTTAGTTTGAGAAGAATTAATTTAGAAGGTAACACACATGTATAGGAAAGCAATGCAAGTCAACTCCCTGTATAGCTATCCTTATCTCAACTAGCAAAAACCCTTGGTCCTTCCTATTATTGCTTATACTCTCTCTTCAACAAAATTAGAGATAAGGGCAAAATAATTTCTGCCTGTTAGCGAGGGAGGTGGGGGGAAGTGGGAAGGAGTGGGGCGGGAAGGGAGGGGGTGAGGGGGAAGGAGGGAGAAATGACCCAAACCTTGTATGCACATATGAATAAAATAAAAACAAACAAACAAACAAAAAACCAAATGCTGTCTCATGACTTTGCAAGAACTAAAAAACTTCTGATTCTTTTACTTTTAGTTTTTATGTTTTTTTCTCCTGTTCTATTACCCTGAATTTTGTCTTTACAAGTTATCCTTTGAGTTTGGTCCCTGGTCTCACAAAGTTAAATGATCTTTTGGTCTTCTCTCATCACCTTACACCTTGGCACTTTTGCAGTTTTAGATAATCATTTCTAGGCTTTAGTGTCTCTTATTTTTTTGGTGAAAACTTCAGACTGTACTTGTGATTGCAACAGAACATCCCAGAATGGTGCCCTGTCTTGGACAGTTTTAGCTACTCTTCAAATGATAAAAGTGAAGAAATATTCAGTGATTACTGAAATGCCACTAAAATTTTAAAAAGGGATGAGAATTATATCACTTGTCTTTATTTTTGTATATTCCTTCACTGTTCTACTAATAATAATCAAGATCTAATGTGTATAATAGTCAAACCTTAGAAGCAGCCTAGATGCCTCATGGCTGATGAATGGATTAAGAAAATGTGGTATACATACAAAATGGAGTTTTATTCAGCCATAAAGAAGAATGAGATTATGTTATTTGCAGGTAAATGGATGGAACTGGAGAACTTCGTGTTAAGTGAAATAAGCCGAGATAAAAAAAATCAAAGGTCACATGTTCTCTCTCATATGTGGAAGTTAGACCTGTCAGTTAAATGTATATATTATATATAGAAACATATGATCATATATATATATATATATATATCTTAGAGAATGAAAAATATTGCAATATCCCATCTATATATGAATATAATATAATGCACTGTACAGTAAGCTGTTGAATATTAGGGGAGCATGGTGGTAGAGGACCAGTATGTAATGGGAGCAGGGGGTTGATTTGATAAAAGCACAATGCATACAGATCTGAAGTACCAAGGTGAACCCCCTGAACTATCAATATACACTTAATTAAAAAAATGAAAGACAAGAGAGAAAAATAAATCTTTTCAGGGTAGGTGGGTAGGTACCAGTAGGAGGGGGTGGCCACAAGGAAAGAGGGAATGAGGTTAAATATGGTGGATGTATTTTGTATCCGTATATGAAAATAGAAGAAAGAAACCTGTTGAAATTGTTCTAAGAAGGGGAGAGAGAGGGAGAATGATGGAGGGGATAATTCCAACTAAGATATAAGCACATAAGCAAATATCACAATATATCCCCTCTGCACAACTCTTATATACTAATAAAATCATAAAAAAGATGTAGTGTGTTAGAATGTATAGCTTAGAAAACAGCAGTGTAGATAATGGCTACATTGTATAAATTGTACTCTACTTCATGTTTTATGAAGATATATTATATATTAACATGAATGCTGATTCCTAACATCAAAGTTCTAGCCCTAGGATGGATTTCAGTGACTCAGTGGTTCCTTCAGATCCCCTATCTCCCAAGGGTAGGTAAATAAAGGTGGGGTGAACTCACAAGGCTTTCGAGCTCTCATTCATTTCAATAAGAGCACTGTAGCCATTTCATGTTTCACCTATAAATATATTCTATGAAGAATTTTGCTTGAACAAAGGCAACTGTGATTTGAAAAGTATTGACAATCGTAGATCTGATTCAATCCATTATTTGCCATGTAAGGAAATAGAGGCTCGAGAAGTGAAGTAGATAGACTAGGAGAAAGCAAGCATCCAAGCTCTGACCTGATCACAGGTCTCTAGCAAAGCTCCCTGCCGGATCTCTTTCCACTGACACACGAACTATTTTCATAGGACGATTTCCACAAGCAGTAAAATCATCAGTCACAACCCATAATCGAAAAGCCACAATAAATGAATGCTCTGTTTACAAATTGTGAAACAAATCTTCTAATTTGTGTACATATAGGAAAGTTTTTATTGATTCTCAGAAATTAGTAAACATTTCATCATTTTTCATTTCATAAAATTTTATGTGGAAAGTGAATATAATAGCAAGTTGAATCACAGACACTTAAGATTGAAGGGAAGTTTAATACAATTTGGTTCAATAAGTTTAATTAATTTAGTACAATTTAAACAGCCAACATTGCATGAATGAATGATGGTAACATGCAGTATTTTTATTAAATTATCCTAGGATTGATAGAAAATTTTATACTTATCTACAACAGTCATAAATATAAAATTATGAAAGTGAAATTATAAATGTATTAAGAAGTAAATGTTAGAATTTTATACATTTGCATTATTGGAAAGTATGTCATATTTCCTTTCATTAACTTTTTCTCTATTTCCTTAAAATGTTATGAAAATAGCACATGAATGGCTCTAAATTGCATTTTGTATTTCCAAATGTATGAAGGCCAAATCTTGGGTCAGTTGCTATTGGTAGTTAATTTATGAAGTTAATTCCTACATCCACCAAATTCACTTTGTAAAAGTTGTGCACATATTCATTGCACTTTGTTAGCACTGCCATTACATAATTCACTGATTCTTCTACAAAGCGTTTACTCAGGTCTACTGTCCTAGGCACTGCTAGAACTAGATCCCGCCTTTAAGGAAATTGCAGTCATTGCAAGTTTCTTCTGTTTTCTTCTCCAGATAAAAATAATGAGCCAGGCACAGTGCCTCACATCTGTAATCCTGGCTACTTAAGAAGCAGAAATTGGGAAGACCACAGTTTGAGGCCATCCCAGGTACAAAGTTACTAAGACTCCATCTCCACAAACAAGCCAGGAAATGGTGGTTCATGTCTGTAATACCAGGTACTTTGGAGACATTGGTAGAAGGAGCTCAGTCTAAGGCCCATGTCATGCAAAAAGCATGAGACCCTATTTGAAAAATAATTGAAGCAACAAGGGCTGGGGATGTGACTCAGAGTGCTTACTTAGCAAGTACAGGCCCTGAGTTCAAACCCCAGTACTATCAATAAATAAACAAATAAATAAATAGATTGTGTATTGAGAAAAAGATGGTGTTAACAAATTACAGTGTTTTCATTTTAAAGCAAACATATTCCTGTATAAAATTCATTTTTAATTAATTCATTTTTAATTCTTTTTAATTAGAGGAGTAAATATCTTCGTTTGCTATATAATCATTTAAGGATAAAATCTAAAAGCTAGCATATGAGCAATAAAGGTCCATTAAAAATCACTATTATATAAAATGAAGTCCTATGTTGGATAGATTTACCAGTCAGCAAACTAAAGGTAGGAGCAACAGAATCTCTGCCACTCAAAATAAGATCAATACATTCCCCTTCTTAGTGAGCTGGCAGAAAGCATGATGAACTCACTGGCAAACTGACATACGGTAATGTCCGTTGTGAAATTTGCATTTCTCATGCCCTTAACATAGTCCCAGCTACACTGTGTGAGGCTGTCAGACCAGATCACTCTGGGGGATGTTTTCTCAAGCTGATCAGAGGACAGGAAATGAAGCATTGAATAGTTTCAAGATGACAGACATTCATATTTTTTCAGTGACCTTTCACCATGCAATCTGATTTAAAAAAAAAAAATCAGCACAATGTGCAGCTCTATGGTGAATGTAGGGAGGACAAAGAAATCAGGCTTTATCAAGGAGGATTTTCAACATGTTGTCACCTGGCCAGAGATTAGGTCATGACAGTTGAAATAACATTGGGCCTTAGAGCCCCATGCTGCTATTAGGCACTGGTTAGTGTGTAGATGGGTCCTCAGCTGGCAGACGGAAAGGTCTGAAGTTCAGATTGTTTCGAGAAGTCATAATGAAGCCATGAGAGCCATGTTCTTTATAGAGAAATGTCAGCTACTGGAAAGTCTCTTAAACTGTAAAGGATACTTCATTACATAGAAGAACTGACTTAATATACTTTGCAAATGACTACATAACATTCAATTTTGAGAATCATTTCCACTCTTTTATTCACACTACATAGGGAAATTAGCTGAAATATTTATCTTTGCTCCTCTCTAAGTTTTATAGCTCTAGTCTGAAACTAATTAGACTCTTGCAATTAAATCCTGCATGCATGCTTCTTTTTTTTCTCAAGGGTTTCACTTGTTATGCAACTTCCTCTAATGCAGAGAGCAGCCTGTTTAACTTAAAGGATTTTAGTTCAGCACTTTTTAAATGTCAAGTTTATTCACTTTTTCATGTATATCTGACAGGTGTTCAGGAAATGAGGAAAGAGAGGGAGCCAATCACGCAAACTAGGAAGTATCAAGTTAAACGTGATCCACTGAACTGAATAAGGATTCCTCACCTTCAGCTCAGTAACAGGAGGTGCCCTCTCAGAGATACCCCTCAAACCTGCTTTCTACTTGAGAAGGTGAGGACTGATCTGGGGCAAACTCAAGTTCAATATTAATCCACAAATTCAGGGCAAATAGATTTCTCTTCTCCTGACAAAGAGTTTCAGAGTGTACATGTCCACACCCTTGCCTCTCCTTCAAATTCTCTTCATGGAATTAGTGAATCTGGCTGTTATCTTCCACCTTGAATGGCAGGTAGTTCTGGGAGGATGTCTCAAAGGAGGAGGCCATCCTAAATTGGGAAAGCTTAGCAGGGTGTCGGTTAAATTAACTCTGCGCTGAGCTCAAGGGAAAAATGTTTTCTTTTCTTTAATGCTTATTTCCTGAGGATTACCTTTTAGTCAGCCGCATGGCAAGATCTTAACATGTAAGTCTGTCATAAATTGACCAACCAGTTTTTTTTCCCTTCTAGTCTGAGTTTTAGATTGAAGTACAAATTTTTGCATTGTGGTTTCGAATGTTTTGACACAACTCACAAGAGTTGATAGATTCTGCAGAAGGATTTGTGGCCCCAGCCATGTGGAGAGTGATACTTTGAAGAAGTATGTCAGCTATTCAGATTTCCCTTAAGAATCTGGTGGTAGGAAAATACTTGCTCAATACTGGAGACCTGGAATCCTGGCCATTCTATTTTTTCCTACTTCAAAACCAACAGAAATAATGAATAAACCATGTTATGGTGAAGCACGACAAGCAAATAACTTAGCTCCTCTTAGGGTCAGTCTCTGTCAGAAAGCTAAGACCACATAGTTACAAACACATGTACATGTAGGAATTAACACTGGGATTTGTAATGAGTTGTATTAGAAAGACAGAGAAGACATTAGTCATGTTTTCTACATATTTACAACCTGCTACTAGATACTGCTGGATATAAAAGTAGAGAAAGGCTAGGAAGCCAGAGCTAAAAACAGTCTGCAGTTTATACAATGACAATTTTTTATCCATTTGTGCATTGAAATCTTTGCGTGCCTTCCACATGAAAACACTGCATTGATCCTGTGGACAATGTAAAGATGATGAGATGTGATTCAAGGAGTTGGTATCTAGAAAGAGAATGAAGTCTTTATACAAATGTTCAAGCTACCATAAAGTATTACAGAAGAGCTGAGCATGGTGTTACATGCCTATAGTCACAGCTACTTAAGAGGCAAAGACTGACAGATCTCAAGTTCAAGCCCAGCCAGGGCAAAATTAGGGAGACCCGAGAGACCTTATCTCAGAAACAAAATAAAAACTCAAGAAGTTGAACAATTATGTAAGGTCCTGGGTTCAATTACCAGTACCAAAGTACTACCAAAACCAAAATAAACAAGATCCCTCAAAAAGCTACCATAGGGAGAATACAGATCAAATGCTGTGCCAATTTTAAAAAAGAGAGAAATCACTTCTGCTCATCTGTGTTGGGAGAGAGCACTATAATGCTTCGTAAAGATGAAGGAATTTGAATTAGGCCTTGAATGCTGGGCCACAAAGAACATCAGCATTTATTTCAAGAGATTATGTGAGAGGCAAACTTGTAAACATTACAGAATGTTAAATTTTTGTAATTTAGGAAGTTGTGTTTGGTTGTGTGTAGGAGGCTGAATTCTGAATGGCTACTACCATTCCTGCTTCTTGGAGAGTATGCTCCATGTAATTCTCTGCTTTGAGTATGCAGGGAGCCTGGAAGTATGATGGATGTGATGGCATTTTGTGGAGAAGGTGAAGTATTTTTGGCAGATATATTAGAGATTGTTAATTCATTAATTTTGAGCCAATCAAAGGAGAAAGAATGCTGGATGGGTCTGACCCAATCAGGTGAGCTCTTTAAAACAAGTGTAGCTGCCAGAAAGTCAGAACAGCATAGAACTCTATTACCTGGAAGAAGTAAGTCATCATGAAATAAATTCTGTCAACACTCAAGCTTGGAAAAACATCCTGAGTCCTAGATGAACTATACCTTAATTGCAGTCTGTGAACCCCTAAACAGGGAGCCACGCCGCACCGTGAGCAGATTCCTGACCCATGGAAACCGTGAGATAATAAATAGAAGATGCTGCAACCTGCTAAGTTTGTATTAAGTTGTAACACAGTAGGAAACCCAATATACTTAAATATAGACCATACCATGTGCTGAAATGTATATGCTTCTGGGACGGACGGGGCTTTCCAGGGTTCCACAACCCCGGACACTTCGATGGAATAATATGCCTTTCTGGAAACTGATTTTTCTGAAAATGTGTTGGTTCTCATTTCTCTCCCCCTCTCCTGCAATCACCCTTCTACCATTTTGACAAACGTCATGTCACACTCATTCTGAATCTTACTTCAATGCACTGCCTTGGGAAAATTCCCTGAGGTTCCAAAACACAATAAAAATTGGAAAAAGCCTCCTGAATCAAGGTATTGTCAGGCTGTGGCTAGGGTCCCTATCTTTCCTCTCTCTCTCTCTTTCTCTCTCTCTCTCCATATACATATGTAAAATTTGGGTTAAGTAATGCTTATCATTAAAAGCAAGTTATTAGGGCCAGATCAAGATAATCAAAATTCAGAAACATTGTAAAATCAGCTGTCAGAATTGGTGGTGGCACATTTTATTTCATTACGAAGTTCCTCATAGCCTCTAAGTATTGTTAAATACTGCATTTCTCCTGAAGATCAATCCTCATGCTAAGAAGTCTGAAGGTTTTGGCATCTTAAGAAAGATCTTAGGAAATTAACCAGCACCAATGCTCTCTCCCTTTTTTTGAATTAAAGAATATTGCTAACTGCCTATCACTTCAAAGTGCCCTCTTTCTACTTTTAATAATCTTGACCTTGAGACTATGGTGAGCACTTTCATATACATCTCTGGATGTGTCTTGGTATATTTGGTATGATTTCAAAAAAGGGAGAAAAAGCTGAAACTACTTCCAACAGATTATTGCACATTTGAGTAAAAGGAACACATATGAGAGGAAACTTAGCATTTTTATTTCATTGAAAACTTATTGAGACTCATGGAAGGGTATTGCCAGCAACTTTTCCCAAAACATTATCAGATTATTGAATCCTTCAATATTTAATGCTTACTCCCTTGTGGTCACAGGAAAAACATTTATCTGCATAGATATTGCAAGAATGTATGATGAGATGATCAATAAAAGACTCAAGCATAAAACAACATTGAGGTAAAATTCTGAAGGAAAATAGCAAGGAAATGTGAGTTTGAGGAGAAAAGTGAATAATGTAAAAAAAGAAGACAGTTTTCCAGTGCATTTTAAATAGGTCATAGTGGTTATCACATTACTATTATTTGGACTTCATTGACTATACTATATACATAATAATATAATAAAATCACTATCATGTTTATTAAAGACATAAATATTTGGAATTATACTTTAACAACTTTTAAAATTTGCAATAACATTTTTTCAATGCCAACTTAAAAATGTATGAGGGAATATATGGTTTATCAACATTTTTCTATGATATCTGTGAATAAAAATTTCACAACCAAAGGTATAGAAACAATCCCGGAAAGGCAACTTATTGTTTAATTTAGTCCTCTGGGATTAAAAAATATCAACTTATTTAAAATGCAATAGGGAGCCAAAGATAGTCTGGGGAATAGAATATTAATTTAGGATGCCATGATTTTCTCCTAGGCACATGCTCTGTGCAAGGCTCTGTGATCACAACTGTGCTTCAGGGGAGTCTAGGTAATCAGCAAATCAAACTTCATAATTTAAGCAAAAACTTAACCATTAAATTTATTTGATCAAATAAATTTCAGAATAATTTCTGTTGGTTGCAAGTTTTTTGTTGTAGAAGTCTGAGCAGTCTAAAACTTTCTTTAACACGTAAATGAATAATACTACTTTACATTTATATCACATGTTCTAGTTTATAAAATACTTAAAAAATTTTTTAATTGTATTATTGTGGGGGATAGGAGTACGGTGTGGCATTTACAAATGTTCTTACAATGCATCAAATATATCATACTTGAATTCACCCCCTTACTTGTATTTGTATTAGGTCTATATTCTACATATGAGAGAAAAACCTGTGGATTTTGGCCTTCTGAACCTGGGTAACTTCACTTAAGATGATGTTCTCCAGTTCTATTATTTACCTGCAAATGACAAAATTTCATTCTTCTTGTGGCTGAATAAAATTCCATTGTATATAAGTACCACATTTTCTTAATTCATTCATCAGTAGTGGGGCATCTTAGCTCAGCAACTGTGAATAATGCTACAGTAAGCATGGGTGTGCAGCTGCCTTTGTTGTATCTTGACTTACATTCCTTCAGGTATATCCCTAGGAGTATAATTTCTGGATGGTATGGCAGTTCTATTTTTAGTTTTTTGAGGAGCCTCCATACTGTTTTCCATAGTGGTTGTACTGATTTACATTACCACCAGCAGTGTCTGAGGGTTCCTTTTTCTCTACATCCTCTCTAATATTTGCTGTTGTTTGTGTTCTTCTCTGTAGCCATTCTAACAGGAGTGAGGTGGATGTTTGATAAACTTTGTGGCCCAAAATTCTCCTAGACTTTTGCCCATATACTTTAGGAAGAAATTTACTAGATCAGCTATTTCACTTCTTCTAACTCCTTGTTTTTATTTCTTTTTGCATGCATTTTTCTCATTATGATATCATAAACATGCTATACTTACAAAGAGTAAGGACTCCTCATTGTTGCTAAGATAGCAAATGCAGTTCATCCTGAGTTGGATTTTCTGCCCAATTGGATAAAATTAGTGTTTAATATATTCCATTTGAGTGAATGTAAATATTCTATTATGTAACCTTTCTTATCCTACTTCTCCGGTAGGTCTTACTATCTTTGCATGTAATTCAGAATTCACTTGCAATTCTTTGCTAGCTAAACCCCTCCCCCACTTATCCAATAATGAATTCATCCTCTGATAAATGAGGCATTTTCTAACTGTATATAATATTAAAAAACTATAGTAGTTTTTAGACAATTTATTAGTATATGATTTGCCCATTTGTATCAGTTCATTTCCTGTTCTATAACAAAGCATAAAGAAAAAAGGTTTATTTTGGCTCACAGATGTGGTCCAAGGTATAGGACCATATCTGGTGATGGCCTTTTGCTGGCAGAGTTCCAAGGTGGCCCAGGGCATCATAGGGCAACAGGAAGAGAGTATGTCACCGATCATGATAGCTCCAGCCTTAATAACCTTATCCAATCCTAATCACCATTCAAAGGCCTCTAAACATCTGTCACAGTTGGATTAAATTCTATTCTTTCAATATCTCACAATGGTGATTAAATGTCAACAAGCATTTGTAGAATACACCAAACCATGTCCAAACTGAAGTACCATCCCATCCCATTGAACAGGGCTGTTGGGGAAGGCGAGTGCAAGAACTTGGAGTTTTCAAAGAAAAACGAGCTAAAAGAGTACAGTTTCCTTGGATGAGTTTCAAGAGTATGTTGAGTGTTGCTAACTCTCTGGGGACTGGAACGGCAGTTTGCATCAAGACACTGCAAAAATAAGCTGAGATCCTCTAAGGAAGAATGTTGTTTTACTGTGTGGTGGTAGTTCCTTCTCAACAAATGATTTCATAATGCTAAAGGTTAAAACTTGCCAGACTCTTCTAATTTGACTTACATAATTTGTACTTACGTAAGTCAAGGATATTTCCTACATCGAATGCCTAATTAGATCACACAGTGGTTGTTCTCTGGAGGGTCCTTCTTTGTCTCTTAATTTAACATGAGAATAATCAAATATTGGTACATACCTATAAAAAAGACTTCAGCGAGGATTTGTAACTTGGTCACATTTAATTTAATAAAACAGAATTCTGTTAGCACAAATGGTTTCTTCATCACAAGTACAAAATCTCCTAGAAATTTTCAGCTTCATTTTTTGCTCATTTTTCTGTTTAAAAATGCACAGATTGTCTTGTTTGGAGCAGTAAGCCTGAAAACAAAATGAAAAAAATGTTATTATCATCAGAATCATAGAATCACCCTTTATTATTTTCTGATATTGGATTCTCAAAAGTACTTTCACAAATGATATAAACTGTACTGAAAATGTGTGGAAGTTTTAAAAGAAGTGCTATTTTTCTTGCAAAGCCAGCAAAAAAATAGTATTCTATAAAGGGAACATGCAACCTTTAGCACAGAGTGTTTGTTGCACAACCCAATATTTAAGTGACCTTTATTATCTCTTGTAGATATTGAATAATGGATTGAAAAACAGACATAGCTATACTATGCTTTATATTGGATAAAACAGACTTTAAGTCAAAGACTGTATAAGGAGACAAGAAGAAAATTGTATAATTATAGAAGGATCAATTGAGCATGAGATATAACAATTGTAAATGTAAATGGACCCAGCACCAGAGAACTCAAAACATATAAAACATATTAGATACAAAGGGAGAGATACAACGTTGCATAGATCATCCAGACTAAAAAATCAACAAAGAAACTTTGAGGGAAATGATAGTTTACATATTTTTCTGTCTGTTAAGAAGACAGATTTGAATTATTCACAGTTACTGGATTCCTGAAGTTTTATAGCATAATCTAGCATAAACTAGAAAAGCTAGTTACACTTAATGCATCTTTGTCTTAACAAAATTCTGTTTGTATTCATAAAGGGATTTGTATTCTAGTTTCTTACTTGATTTTGTGGCTATTGTAGAGTCAAGTTCTGCATTTTAATTGCCTATTCATAATAAGTGATTGACTAAATAAATTCCTCTCACTATATCCTTCCTATAAATTGCCTTCTTGCATTTGTAGAAAAGGTATACATATTTATTGCTGTAAGATGAGTATAAAATTGTGTATTTTTACCCACTTAATATAAATTTGCTACAAACATAGTCAAATAGAAATCACAATGAATGTTTTATTTTCTCAATTCTAAAATTTGTCATCTAAAGAAGAAACTAATGAGTGACAAATAGTTGGAATGGATCTATTAATAGACTTTCCTAACTCATATAGCCCAGGATTCATAAAAAGGTCTGGGATAATAAGTTACATCTCAAAAATATGAACATTAATTAACTAGTTGATTATTTAAGATAAATTGCTTGAAATTTACACAAAAGGTTAATGAATGAATATTAAGTATGGATAAATCCCAATGTAACATCCTGCAGGACAACAATATTCTTTAGAGTGAAATTTTATTACTCTGCATATCATGCTGAGAACTATATCTATAATTCTTAGACACATCAATTGAAACTAGGTTTGTCAAAGGCAGAAAAAATTTCAAAGTCAAAAACAGTATAAGAGAGACAACACCACAGGCAACCTTATTATTATTCTTTCATTGGGTCCTAGAATTTTTTTAGAGGGGCTTATCAAGTTAGAATAGTAAAACAGACTTAAGAGTAATTGCTGCTGAGTAGAAAAAATGGGAGACCTTTAAGCACTGGCTAACTGATCTTTTGTGCTTCAGTGAATGAACATATCATTTGGTACTTTTCCTAGAGCTGACAAATGATCCATGGCCAGAAAAGAAATTCTCTTTACACTAACATTTATTATAAACATATTTAAAAAAATATTTATTACAGATCTCACATAGGTAATGTTTTTCATTATAGAAAATATAAATAAATGGATGTTAACTAAAGAAAAATTTAAATAGCTATGACTTTTTGTATCACATGAAAGTATAGCAAAGAGGCTCAACATATCTGATAAATTTTTTTTTATAGTGATTAGTAATGTAACTATGTTATTTCATTTCTTTGGGCAGAAAAATATTACCAATGAATATATGTTCTGGATAAATAAAACGGCTCTTGTGAGTCTTTCCTATGAGTTGGCATTTTGGAGTTGTCATCATCATCCACCAATGAAAGAACTCTGTTCTCAGTATTTTTCCTCTGTAATTAGTTGTAATTAAGATAATTAGCATTTACAGATGGGTTAGCATGTAGAAAAATTATACCTGAAGTTCTTAATAGCCACATTTATTATGTACAGATTATTTTAATATTTCTTAGTCTTTTTATATCATGTGTTCCAATATGTGAATTACTTAAGTTAACCAACTTTGTTTTGTGAATAATTGATTTTTTTTTAGTTGTACTGGGGTTTGAACTCAGGGCCTCACACTCACTAAGCAGGCAATCTACCTCTTGAGTTGGATATTTTTGAGGTAGGGTCTCACAAACTATTTTCCCAGGCTGACTTCAAATTGAGATCTTACTGGTCTCTGCCTCCCCAGTAGCTAGGATTACAGGCACGAGCCACTGGTACCTAGCTTTGAATAATAGATTCTTGAGGGCTTATGTTCTGGGTAAATATTCTAATTTTTGGAAAAAAGTCTTATTAACTGTTAGTCATTTCTATATTTAATGTATAAAAACTTTATTATTTAAAAGTCCATCTTTTTTGGTGGTTTTGTGGGTGAACTCAGGGCCTCACACTCACTTTGCAGGCACTCTTACCATGTGAGCTACTCTGCCAGCCATCGTCTTTCCAAGGAACATAAAGCCCCTAAACAGGATCTAAAAGTCTTTGCTGTCTCTGAGCATCCAACAGAGCACCTTCACATGAACATGTGGTTCAGTTGTGGATGTTCGCAAGTGTTCCTGGGCAGAGTTCAAAAGGTACCGCTTGAGAACGCTGAATAGTATACCAAGGAGAAGCTGGAGTTAGTAGCTGTCTGGGCTAGAAGGAGTAGGCTAAGGAGAGAAAATAAGGGCTAAAGGACAAAGAAGTCTGCAATATCACCAAAGGCTGGGTGTTCATGGTACCATGTGTCTAGTGAAAAGTTCTAGTTATAGGCTAAATAAAAGAGTTTCTTGAACAAGAAAATCCAGCATTCAAAATTTCAGTCCTTGGGTTTGTGTATGTAAACCCCACTTTGATCTCCTAATATTTAGTAACAAGTTATGTTTACATAAAACGTTCTACAAGCAATAATTATTTGTTAGCTTCCATTTTAACCCATAGCCATGACTGCATGCCATGGTGTTTGATACAGTGAAGAAAGGTACACATACAAAACAGCCAGACCTTTAAGTAACTCTGCAGAAGCAAGAGCTAAAGCAGAGATGACCATGAGAAACATGCTCCCTGGAAATTTGTAGAAATCTTTCATGGGACACTGGTTTTCCCTTAAAGCATCATTAGGGAAAGGCTTGAGGAAATGCTTCTAAAAGTCTAGATGACTGCAGCTGACAATGTGCTTTATCAATATTTAAGATCATAGGGAATTGTGAAATAGGCAGCTTTATGAAGATTGAATTCCAATGTCTGGAGTAGCCCCAAGCTTCCAAAATAAATCCCTGGGCATCATCTACTAGCACTTCCTATTAGAGATGATCACTCTATCATTTGTTTGTTAAATAACTCATGCACTCATGTTACACTATCTACCTATGCTACACCTGATACTATTTGCAAACATGAATAAGATCGTCACTACCCTCAAGAAGTTCACAGTCAATTTTAAGTGAGAATTCATATATAATTACTATGCTACATGACAGAATAAGAATAGAGTTATAGAAAAACTGTGGTATATGTCCAAAGGAAAAGAAAATAATTTGTTGTAGGACCATTGGCAAAGTCTTCAGAGTAAAGACAAAACTTATTGGGAACTTCAGATTAAAAAATATGGCACTGAACACATACTATTAATTTTACCCTGTTACTGAATCACATTGGAAGTGATTTAAGAAAGCCCTAGTTGCCCTGAAGAAGTGGGAAGGATGCCCTTAGTAAACCAGAAACTGAAAATCATTAGAAGGGTAAAACAGATCAGATGGGACTGGGAGCTGTAGTAGTTGAAAGACACCAGTGAGAACATGAGTGTTGCTTCCCCAAAAGACTCAGACTCAGACATTGTGAAAGTACAGTAAAGAAAAGCTTTGTGTTGGCACAGGCTGCTTGACAAGTAAATCACTGAATGATTTCTAGTTCAGCTCTCATTTTTTGCAGTGTCCAGAAGAGGATTTTGCCTTCAGACTATAGCTAGCAAGGTAGAGCTCTAAATGGAAATATAAAGGAGTAGATGAACTTATTCAAAGAACACTGTACACACGTGTGGAACTATCACAATGAAATCCCCTTGTATTATTAATGCATGATAATTCAAAAATAAATTTAAACAATCAACTCTGTCACAGTGACCTCCAAGCTTGGGAGTCATGGCTGGGAAAATTTCCTGGACTAGAAACTCCCGGCTTCCAGAATTCATGTTAAGCAAGTGTCATGGGCAGGAGAGGAAGCTTGTTAGACTGTGTGCCCTCTTCTTCCTCCCACCATGGAGTTTGTGCAAGTATGAGTAATTTTCACTGGCAGAAGAGTGATTTTTTTTCAAAAGTGCTCAGGAAACATAAGCTACCATAGTGATAAGCTCCTGATGCTAATATGTAGATATAAAGAGAGAACAAAAAATCACTTGAGGGAAAGGAGGTAGCAATATTAACAAGCAAAAGAACTAATCTTGGAAGGAATAGTTAATGCATGAAACAAAAGAAAATTTTAAGTCAATTTGATATTCTTAGAATGTTTCGTGAGGGTGTCATACCATAACCTAAGAGTAGGCTGTTGGTGTGGGGGCAGGGGAGGATTCGAGTGTAGAAAAAAATTGGGAAAAATGAAAAGAAATTGGGAAAAATGAGAAGATATGACCATTTAAAGAAGTCAGTGGGAAGTTTCAATAGTAAAAGGGACATGCTGAGATTTAAACTGCTAATCTATAAGCTAATACATTGACTACAAGTACAAGATACAGCATTACTATTGCATGAAAAAAAGACAGACGACAGATCTTTAGATGTGTTATGTCTGCTCTCTCCTTAACAGAAATTCTAGAAGACAATATTTGAATAAGGGGAAAAAATAGTGTATTGCAAGGAAATGTTTCTAAGCTGAAAAACTTAAGTCTTTGCAGAGATTTCAAGAACTTTCCCAATATTTTAAGATAATATTGTAAAAGAGAAAACCAAACACAAATCTGATTAATCTTGGTGAAATATGTGAATTCCAAACTGCAAAGGATATCTAAGAGAATGAAAAGCCTTACAGCTCTTAGCTGTTATGCCGGATGTAAAGGATTATAGCAAATTGTCTAAAATTTAATAAAAGGAATTTGGTCCTATAATTCTACACCAAAATATGACTAAAATAAAGTCAATATGTTACACAGGCACTGAATGGAAAATATCCAAAACAATGCTCCCATAAAACAAAGCAAAAAAAAAAAGAAAGAAAAGTAAAGAAAGAATAAAGAATTCCAGAGAAAACCTTGACTATAAGAAACAGTGGTGAGAAAAGTATCCCGCAAAACTTCTAATTAAATTTGGAGCTGCTGATAATGTATGTAAGGAACTTAAAATGATTGCTAAGAATGAGCACCTAGAATACGTCTGGCAAAGTAGGTAAAGACATTAATGTTGCTGCGAGGTTAGAATTCTATGTGTTTTTTTTTTTAAAAGATGGGAGAATGGGCAGAGAAAATGGCTTTGTTGAAACTCCTTTTTCATGAGAGGAGAAGAGATTGTGCATATGACTGTTTTTTCAATTAAGAGGAAACATTTTAAATTTTTTTATAAGTTTAAGAAAAACTCTTAAAATGAAAGCTATAAAAATAGATTACTTCCTGTCACTCAAAGAAACTTTAACTTGGTAAAATATGAACATTTTGGCAGGAAAAAGAGTAGCTTTACCTTGTTGCCAAACAAGGCAGAAAACTGAGAACAAAGTCATTTATTAGTGCCGAGATAAATTTTAAAATTATATATTGGAAACCAATATTATAATGAATTAAAATTAATAATCTAATCTAATCATAGTTTGTGTTTCAGGAATACAAGATCTGCTCAACTGTAGGAAATGTGCTAAGGTAATTTACTACATTAATCAAGTAAAGGATAGAATCATCTATGTTACTTTACTGAATCAAGAAAACATGTATACTTGAACTTCTGCAAAGAAACCACTATGATACCATATGTATCACAATGGCATCAAAAGCACAGCTATGAAGTAGAAAACTATTTATGAACTATATGAACAAAGTTATAAAGTTATAAGACATTGAAGAAAGATTTTAATTAACTAAAGATAGTATGTTGCTCCTTAACAGAAAGATTCAATATTGTAAATTTATTACTTACCCTAAATTACTATATCCTCAATGCAAGTTCTACAGAAATATAAAGATCTTTTTGAACTTCAAAAAAGATTGCTTTAGGGAGCTGTAAGTATTTATAATACCCAAGAAAAAAATTAAAATTCACCTCATATATATGTGATGAAAAATTCCAAAAGATTGATTTTAAATTATAAAACATTACAAAAAGAGACTATTTAATCAGCTATTAAGATATACTAGTGGAAAGTGGTAATGCTTTTATTGGTGTATATATAAAAACATGTGTCTACCAAATAATGACAAACATAAAAATAAGAGACAGTAATTGCAATGGCATTGGAAACTAAAAATAAGAAAAGACCATATGCCATAGTGTCAGGGGAATTTCTAATATTTTCCAGTTGTAGACCTACTCCACTCACTGTATCAGAGTTGCATGCACAGCTGTATCCCCAGTGTCCACTGCTAATTTTGTGACTTAAAGATTATGCTGACGAAAAACTGAGTAGCCACTCAAATCCTATTGCATAAAAACTGCAGTGGAAGAAAATTTACCCAGGATCCTAACACCAGGAAATATACAAAGATAATTCTACTAATAGCCTTTTGAAAAAAAATTAACATCTACTTATAAAATCACACCATTATGATAACTGAAGAAAAATTAGGAATTATATATGATGGTAGAATATGAACAAACTCTAAGCAAACAATTTACAATGACACTTGAGTCAGTATATACCAACTACACATTTTGTTGTTTTTCTCCCCTTTTCATGTAAAACCAAAGGAAAGATATTGTGATTGTGGTGACCAAGTCTTCAGTTGATTTGGATGATCCATTTTTGTTCTAATAGAACAAGTTTCTAAAACATGCTTTTGAATTTAATTTGCTTTAAAACCATATTTTAGACCTTATTTCCCCATGTTTATAGGTTAAAAATATTTTTCATAGTTTTACTTCTTGGTATTAACTTAAAATTGTAAATGACAACATTCTAGTGGAATGATGCTCCCCTGGCATACAAGTGTTCCACACCTAGCCCCTCTTTCCTAGCACTCTTTTCCAAATTTCATTCAGAGGTGATAATTCCACATTTGTAACATGATTGAGAGTAGAGAAATGATGCTGCATTATTATATCCTATGTTATGTAAAGTCTTTTATTCATTAATTTTTATTAGGGTATATTCATTGTGCAGGGGTGATTCATTGTAACAATTCCAAATAGGCTTATATCATACACTGGTTATATCACTCCCCCTTGATTGCCTCCCCGCCCCAGTTAAAGATATTTCAAGAATTTTTGGTTTTATTTCATGTATGAAGCCCACCAACCATATTCCTTATGTAAAGGCTTGTATGCTGGTTTTGGGTGAACAATAAAAAGAATCATTTAAACTGCATACACTGAAAAATGTAGTTTTTAATGTGTTTCCCTTGCACAAACAGAACTATAGTATAGTCTAACTGACTATCATAGTTAAATAATCTGATTAGAAAAAATTAGTCTCCTAAGAGGAACAGATAGACATTATTATCTATCTATATCTATATCCATATCTATATCCATATCTATATAATCCATCTATCTAATCTATACCTACACCATAGATTAAAAACATATTACCTCTACCCAGTTTAGGTGTAAAAAGAATTCATTAGTACACAATAGGCTACATGTCTGGATACAAGTAATTCAAACACCCTGTCTTTTGTAACATAAAGCTTTAGTAGAGAGTCTCATAGATGAGTAAACCAGGTAGTAGAGCTCTGGAAAGGTCATTCAACATGAAGGCAAAGAAGAATTGTTTTGAAGGTTCAGAGAAAAGTTTCACATTCTTGTGAAAATAATTTTCTATAAGAAAAATAGTAAAATTATTGAGGATATTTTACTTACTTTTCTAAGAAAAGTCCAATAACATGACTAATATGAAGTAGAAACAGACTGTATTAATTAGCATACCATCCTGAAGTAACAATTCTGGTGTGGGTTTACTCAACCAATAATTGGATTATTTTATCATAAGAGAGATAAAAATCTCTCTTTTTATCTAGTAGATAAAATCTACTAGAGAGCCATGGTAGATTTTCATGCAAGGTCAAATTGTTAGTACTATATGTGTTCTTCCAACCTCATAGTACTGGTTCCTTATTTTTAGGCTGGTTTATCTCAGGATCTCAAAATGGTTGCAGTAATTCCATGTATCACAACCATACATATGACTGTGTACAGAATACAAAGGGCTTACTTCTTCTGTCTCACTTAGGAGAGAAAAGCATTGTACATAATCTACCAGTTGACTTTCCTTCACATTGACCTAAATTGAGTCATTTGAATGCTCTTATACAATTGCTGAAGTGGGAAATAGAAAAATTATCTCAAGAGGTTTTGACTTCTATTACAGGGCCATAGAAAGAGAATCAGGCTCTGGTGGCTCATGCCTGTAATTCTAGTTACTCAGGAAACAGAGATCAGGAGGATCCTGGTTCAAAGCCAGCCCTGGTAAATAGTTCCATGAAACCTTATCTCGAAGAAAAACTTTCACAAAAAAGGGCTGGTGGAGTGGATCAAGGTGTAGGTCCTGAGTTCAAGCCCCAGTACCACAAAAAGAAAGGAAGGAAGGAAGGAAGGAAGGAAGGAAGGAAGGAAGGAAGGAAGGAAGGAAGGAAGGAAGGAAGGAAGGAAGAAAGAAAGAGAAAGAAAGAAAAAGAAAGAAAGAAAGAAAAAGAAAGAAAGAAAGAAAGAACAAATTGGATAAAGTAAGGAGTTATAGAAAGGAACTCCTTAAAATAGAAAAGTAAAAATCCACATTGGAAGCTGTGAAGCATAGGAAGGAAATTGAGAAATTGAATTGGTCATATATACTTAAGAAGTCCTCCCAGGAAGAATAGAAGGAGGAAGAAATTTTAGAACATTCAAAAGAAAAGGCATAAAAGATAGAGCATAGAGACTAGAAATTGTGCTTATTAATATAAAGCAAGAAAAATGGATGAGAGATTAATCAAAGATTTACTGAAAAATATTTCCTTGACATTGGTCATGGCAAAAAAATTTTTGTGTTACACCAAAAGTACAGGCAACAAAAGCAAAATGAACAAGGGAGATTGCATCCAACTAAAAATATTTTCATAGCAAAGGAAACAACAAAATGAAAAGGTGACCCATGGAATGGGAGAAAATATTTGCAAACCATATGTTCTATGAGGGGTTAATATCCTAAATGTATGAGGAACTTATACAACTCAATAGCAAATAAATAACCAAATTTATTTTTTATTTAAGCTAATAAATAACAATGAAATGAACAAAAGATATGAATGGACATTTTAACAAAGAAGACAGACATGTAGCCAACAGGCATATGAAAAGATGCTAATCATCACTAATCCTCAGAAAAATCCAAATTGAATCACAATGAGATATCACCTGTTTGGTTGGATATTAAGAAAAAGACGAGAGAAGATAAGTGTTGGTGAGGTCATGGAGAGAAAAGAGCCATTGTACACTGCTGCTGTCCATGTAAGGGAAAATAGTATGGAAGATCCTTAAAAATTATAAGGAGAATTACCATGCAATCCAATAATCCTGTTCCTGTATATTTATCCAAAGGAATTGAAATCTGTATTTTCAAGAAATATCTGTGCCCCTGTTTCATTGGAACTTTATTACCAATAGCCGAAATGTGGAAACTTCCTAATTGACAACTATAAATGGATTAAAAACTGTACTATACGAATATAATAGAACATCACTCAGACACAAAAGGAAAGAAATCCTGACATCCGTGGCAACATGGATGAGCATGGAGGACATTGTGTTAAGTGCATTAAGTCAGGCACAGAAGGAATGCTGTATGATCTTGCTTAAGTATAACCTAAAAATGTCACATTTATGGAGGTAGAGAGTAGAATGGTGGCTGCCAGGCATCGGAATTGAGAGGAACTGGGGAGATGTTGAGCACCGGATACAATCCTTCAGTTACAAGATGGGTAAATCCTGAAGATCTAATGTATAGTGTGGTGAATACAGTTGATTATATGCTGTCATTTACTTGAAATGTGATTACATTTTAAGTGCCCTCACCATGCTTGTGCATGCAAACACACACACACATACACACAAATTGATTTAGTTGTGATAATCATTACACTGTGTACATATATTTAATTACCAGTTTGTGTACCTTGGATATATACATTTTCAAATAGCAAAAGAAAAAATGTTCCCATTCAGAGACCCAAAAGGTCACTCATTTTCCGAGGGAAAAAAATAAAGGAAAAAAAAAAAAAGGATATTTCCATGGGGCAAAATAGATTTGAGCCCATGTGTTCCAGGAAAAATAGAGACACACATCTTTACATAGTTAAACTTTACGGATATTTAGATATCAAAAATAGCATAAAAGGGGCAAAAATGACACTAGTCTCAGATTTTCATTATGCAATACTAAATTATAAACAACAGTGCTTTACAAATTTTAGAAAGAAAATTGTGACTCAAGAATTTTATATACATTGGGCTGGAGGTATGTCTCAAATGGTACAGCACCTGTAAACAAGCTCAAAACCCTAACCGCAAATCCCAGTACCTCCAAATGCCCCAGCCCCTGAAAAAGTCCTCCTCAAAACAAAGAATTCTACATGTGGCAATAGAACCACTCTAGTTCGAAAGCAAAAGAACAGGTACATGTTTAGGAACTCTGGAAATATACTATTTACTTCCCTTTCCTTGCAATTGAAAATAAGCAAATAACTTAAGATAGAAAAAAATCTGTTGTTACATTTTGGAAGGCAAGCATTAAGTACTCTATATTCATATATTTATCTAAGAGTCATTCCAATGCAAAGACAACAGAAAATTTGTTTTAGCTATAAAAAACTCCACTAAACATAAAACTCTTGTATTGCTTCATAAGAAGACTTTCTTCCGTCAGTTGACAATACTAAAAATAAAATCCATTACTATAACAGGACTAATTGTGAGACTTAAAGCTGATGCTTGTAAGAAGTACAATCTAATAGTCATTCCACAATAGTACTGAGTATTCAGTTGAGTGCAAATCAAAAATTAATTGTTGATATCAGATAAAACATACAACTCTGAATCCAGAGAATAAAATCCTAAAAACAGAGAATAAAAATTTACAACTTTATATAGACATTTTCCAAAAATGACTATTGATTCATACAAGGAGGTTATAGAAGAAATGCAGATGTTAATAAGCATAGCAAGATTTTTCTACCGTACTGAGATTCAAAGGAGGGCAAATCAAAACAACAGTATTTCATTTTCACCCTGAAGTTGCAAAATCTTAAGTAATTGTGGTATTCAATTCACTTGAGGGTTTCATTAGAAGGAATTCTCATATACATACATTGAATCCAACTCTGAAAAGCAGTTGAATACTGTGAATAAAGTTATTGAACCCCAAATTATAATGGAGTAAACACAAGTGCAAAATCTATAAAGTAACAAGTATTTATTTGCCATGATGAATGTCACACTGTATTTGCAGGAGTACAAAATTGTACACAAATACCAGTGAAGAATAGAAGGGCTAGAGAAATTATCTTCCATATATAGGATGTGTTGTAATAAAATGTTTTTGAAGAATTATCATGGCATTGAAAAATGCTTATGATTAGGCTAAAGTGAGTAAAAGGATACTGAATTACTTTGTAGTCCATGCTTTTCCTTTTCCAGGAAGAAAAGGTGGCAGAATGGTGACTGCTGCTGCCTCTGTCTGAAAGGTTACATTATAGGTACTTCTTTTCTGCTGTTTAATATCTTTCTGTATGTACAAATTTCCCTATTACAATAGGTATCATTTTAGTGAGGAGAAAACAAAATATAAGTAATTGAAAAGAAAGGAAATATTCTCTTTTTATACTTCCGTTTTCAGGCATCCTCAAAGATGGTGGTACTTTGTAATCAAATCTCTAGCTCTTTCATTCCCCTGAGATGTCATTTTTCTGCATCTGGAAGATTGAAAAGTCTTTATATTTTCACCTGTTTTATTTTTCAATTTCCTCCTAACCATGTTTGCTCCTCTTTTTTCTTTTTGTCACTTTGGAGATCATTCCCTTGGTTGGAGAAGAGAGAAGCTAAATAGGAGTTGATTAGTCTAGATTTTTTTTTTTTTTTGTCATCTGTTAGCTTTGTCCCATATGTTAGTAGAAGGCTGCCTTCCTTTGTTTCCTTGCTCTGAACTTAACAAAAGGAAGACAGGTCCATTAGCTTGTCTTAAGAAAGTTTTGCAAAGTTGAAATCACTTTTGAGTATTCACATTTCCCCTGAGAGATCCAAATCACTCTTTTTAATTTAATCTTTAGTTTTATGTCCCTTATTCCTCCCTGAATCTTCTTCCTGTGTTCCTTTAAAATCTGAGTGCATCAGAGGATCCTTTCTAACTCAAAGAGTTTTGTATCTGTGGCCCCTTAAGCCAGGCCTGAACATTTTATCCATCATGCACCCTTTGGTCCTGATGTGCAGGCCACAGCTGTTCTCTCTTTTGTTCTCCTTTTATGTCAGCTACTTTGTGTCTTGTGTTACTTTCCAAAACTCTGGTGCTTGACCAAAGTTCAAAAATTAAAATGCCTGCAGTGACTCAGCTGGTAAAAAGGTGGAGAACTGGAGAGCCCAGTTCTCTCCTGCAGAGAGGGCAACCATTGCTCAGCTGCCTCCCGCAGATTGTCATGCAAGATTGATAGAAAAATCCTCTGACTTTTATAAAGGTGCTGAAAACACAAGGAAGTATATGTGTATGTGTGTGTGAGGGTAGAATAAAGGGAAAGAAAGAAGGAAAAAAGAGGGAGGGACAAATGGGCTGACAAAAGGGAGAGATCTTGAATTTAATGTAGTTATGTAGTTAATACAATTTTTATTCAGTTCAACTGTCCACATAAACCAAAACTGTGCGTGAGGAGTTCAGACTGAGACCTCAGTTTTTATTCTTTATTTTATACCTATCATAAATTAATTTTTCCTACTGTTCCCTCCTAGACTTACCATTTGGTTTCAACTTCCTCACAAGTATCTTCCATAGCTCTAATTCCTACCACATCTGGCTGTCACCAACTCACACAGTACATTTTTGTGTGTGTTTACATATGTGTGTGAAGGAGAACAAATACATACACAAATACACAGGTAATACATATATACATATATGCATGTGTGTTTATATGTGTACAAATATTTTGATTATTTTCCAATAGTATCTTTGTCCTTTATTTGGGTTTTTGTGATCACATAGTAAGAATTTGACTTTATTGAGCATCAAAATCTACATGATCTTCCCTCACACCACATGGCTAAAGACATAAATCAGCCTGTGGCACCACGAAGCCCCAGGTATTCAGTCATCATGAACTCAATATCTTCCTTCTCCACCTTGTTGTTTCTTCCTTTTTTGCATGGAGTCTGCTCCTTTCTTCATTGTTTAGCTTTGTACCTTGCTTCTTCTCTGACCTAGTACATGGAATGGCTGACTGAATTTTGTTTCTTCCCTTTAACCTTTGACTCTTCCTACAGCCTTGACTTAAATCACTATGTGGCTTCTCTTGACTGCTACAGGTGACTGCACCATCCCTGACTCCAATGTTAGATGACCTGGATGATGTCATAAGAGAATGTAGCACGACATCTAGTGAACAGTGACCACTCCTGAAAACTTCATCCTTTCATTTTCTATAACGAATGCACCTCTTCTACAAATATTTCAAAAATAATTTCCTAGAATTTAAGGTACATAGCAAATGATACAATAATTATTTCTATTTTAGCTTGCATTCATTAAATATTTTTGCTATACTAACCACTCTCCTAGGTGTTTAACAAGTAGTAATTCATTCAGTTCTCAAAACAACTCAATGATCTAGTGGCCATTACTACTTCTACTTTCAGAAGAGGAAACTGAGGCACAGACTGATTAAGTAACATGCACAAGGTGACTCAGCTGGTGTTCAAGGTGAAATTTGGACCTGGAAGTTGGGGTGCAGGGGCATATTTTAATCACTACACTATATTGCCCCTCTTCTGACTTTGTGACAAACTCAAAGATGGCGCAATCATTTTCTCCCCAGTTTCTCATCATTTCTACTGTTTGTTTTTTTTTTTAACCAGTTCTCATTGTTCAGAAGAGTTGGGTGTCAATAGTATTTCTTCTCATTGCTGCCTTTATTACTTTCTGCCTTTGGAGCAATGAAACTGTCAGCAGGGCACATCAGGAACTTCTCCATGCTCTGCCTTCACAGAATAAGGCTTCCAGCAGCTATATTGATAGTTGGAGCTACTTTATCTTCCTTCAGCACCAGTTTTGTGATTTACTGATCATTTACTTTTTAATCTGATAGCTCTGAGGTGTACTTTTAAAACAGCATCAAGATAAAGACTCATGTGATTAGATTGGGCTCAGTTGTATAATCAAGAATATATCTTTCACTTTATTTCATATATTAGAAATCCCATCCAGGCTAATTCTGTGTTTATTTACAGCGCTGCATTCCCTCCTATTTAGTTATGAGTCTAACTGACCTTATCCATGTAACCAAGGTTTAAACTAAAATTTATATTTCTGTGATACCCCAATCTCTATCTCTGGGTCCACGATGATTTCCATGTTGAGCCCCTCTACCCTTCAACACCTTAAATACACTATGTCCACATCTGAATGCTCCATCTCTCCCCCATACCTGCTGGCTCTTTTATCCCAAGCTTACCATTTATCTACCTGGTTGTCTCAGCTACAAATATTGGTCCCCATTTCTCTGCCCTTCTTCACAAGACAACATTAAAAAGGAGTTGTTGGTAGTTATGACATGCATTGTCACTTCTCATACATTGTTTGCTCATTAGGGATCTATCCTCACAGAAGTGGAGACAGTTGTCAGTGTCCCCGACCACTACTGTGTTGCCAAATTCAAAGGCCATTTTTCTTCCCTCACCTTACTTCACTTCTTAGGCACACTTGACAAGGTCATCCATGTCTTTCTGTTATTGGTTTTTGTGATTCCACATTCTTCCAGATTTCCTTTTTTCATATTGGTTGCTCATTTGGGTTTTTTTAGCGAACATTTTTTCCAAAGTTAGTCTATAATTGTTGAATGGTCCCAGAGTTAAGTCTTTCACTGTACTAGTTTCTTTTTCTGATTGCTGACATAAGAAAATTGCCACAAGTATAGTACCTTAAGATGACATGAGTTATGTATTCATTTATTTGAGGCAGGATGTTGCTGTGTAGGATAGGCTGTCTTGAACTCATGATTTTCCTGCCTCATCTTCCTTTTATTTATTGATTTTCTTTTTTTCTCTCTCTTTCTTAAAATTATTGTTGTGCTGGGGGTACATTGTGACATTTACAAAAGTTCTTACAATATAATAGTTACGTTTACCCCCTCCATCATTCTCCTTTATCATCCCTCTCACCATTCCTGGAATAGTTTCAACAGGTCTCATTTTCCATTTACATATATATGCACACAATATTTGCACCATCTTCACCCTCCTACAACCTCTTCCCACATTCTCCCCACAGCACTGGTAACAACCTCCAAAGCAAGACCTGTTCTAGTTTCCTATTCTCCGCTCTTCAAAAAAATGACATTTTGGAGTTTTTTTTCTCCTTTCTCCTTTAGTATCCTTCTTATGGTAGTTTCAACAGGTTTAAAAATTCTATATTCATTCTTGTATAGGAAGAACATTAACCATATTCACCTTCTTAACTTCCTTCTTTTATATTCCCTCTCTTGTATGTGACTGCCCTTTAGCATGGCCTTTTTTTCATAATATTTACTTGTATTTGTATTGGGTCTATATTCCACATATGAGAGAAAACATGTGGTCTTTGGCTTTCTGAACTTGGCTAACCTCACTTAAACTGATGTTCTCCAGTTCCATCCATTACCTGCAAGTGATAAAATTTCACTCTTCTTTATGGCTGAATAAAATTCCATTGTATATAAATACCATGTTTTCTTAATCCATTCATTAGTAGAGGGGCATCTTGGCTGTTTCCATGCTTAACTCTTGTGAATAGTGCTGCAATAAACATGGGTGTGCAGGTGCCTTTATTGTAACCTGGCTTACCTTGGGTATATCCCTAGCAGTGGTATTGCTGCATCATATGGCAGTTCTATTTTTAGTTTATTGAGAAACCTCCATACTGTTTTCCATAGTGATTGTACTAATTTACATTTCTACCAACAATGTATGAGAGTTCCTTTTTCCTGACATCCTCTCCAACATTTGTTGTTGTTTGTGTTCTTGATGATAGCCATTCTTACAAGAGTGAGGTACAATCTTGATGTGGTTTTGATTTGCATTTCCTTTATCTGTCTCATCTTCCTGAGTGCTGTCATTGCATTCAGGGTGCCACCATGCCAGCCCAACATGAATTTATCTCTTGCTATTCTTCAGGTAAGAGTCAGACATAGGGCTGTGTGGACTAACATGTCATCAGGACTGTGTTCCTTTCTGAATGCTCTGGAAGAAACCATTTTCCTCATAATTTCCAGTTGCTAGAAGCTGCCTGCCCTCTTTGGCTCATTGTCCTCGTATCAATCCTCAAATCCAGCAACACTGAATTTCTCTTTGAACCTCCTTCCTCATCATATCCCCCTTAGATTACAATCCAGAAAGATTTTCCATCATGAACGCCTCATGTGATTACATTGTACCCACCTGGATAATCAAGGAAACTTCTTCTCAAAGTCCTTAACTTAATCAGATTTTCTTTTTTTTTTATTCATTTATTCACATGTGCATACATTGTTTGGGTCATTTCTCCTCCCTGATCCCCATCCCTACCCTCCCCCACAAAAATAAATTAGTTCAGGATTCAGAGGGAAATGAAGAAAACAGGGATACCCAGATCCAGACTCCAATAAAACAAAGATAAACTATACTAAGGAACCTAATGAAGCTCACAAGAACAATCTAAAAGAAGAAATCCTACAAGTAATTAATCAGATTTTTAAGTTCTCCATTTCATAATGTAAGTAACATATTCCTAGGTTCTGTGGATTTGGGCATGGAACCCTCAGGACACCCATTATTCTGTGTACATCAGCCCTCTGAGTCTTTCTGTGCAAGAGATCCTTTCATTTCCCCAGCTTCAAATGTCATCTGTGTGATTGTGACACTCACATTTATATACCCAGCCCTGACTTCTCTGAGATTTCACCCATATGTCTAAATGCCTGCTTAATTTACACGCTACTCAACCATTCTTCCCCAGATCTTCATTATTTCCACAAATGATACCATTGTATTCCCAGTGGGTCAAGAACTAAAAATGTCTGATTTCTTTCTTTACTTTATCCTCAATTCTAACATCAGCAGTTCCACTAACACATACCCTAACTCATTCAATTTGCTGTGTTCACTGCTGCCACTCTAGACCAAGCCACAATGTCAGTAGCTGTCTAACTCACTTGTGACTGACTTCTTTCTTCATCTCCTAACATTTGCCTAGAATTTTTCTTTTTCCCATAAAGAAGTCACAGTAGGATATTAGAAGAGTAAAGTGGGTTGTGTCACTTGTCTGGTTAGCACCCTCCAGTGGCCACTCATTACACTTAGAAAGTCTGTGAAAGATCTACTGGCCCAACTACCACCTCCCTGTCTGAGTTAACCTTCACTTCTCCCCCTCTCATGCTAGGTTTCAGCCTCACTCCTTGCCCTCAGCCCATTTCTCAAGCAAACTTGTTTTGGTCTCAGGAATTTTGCACCTTGTCTCGAACCCTCATCTCCGAGATCTTAGCCTAGCTTCTGAGTGTTGTGAGCAGGCTTTGACTCAGTCTTCCTTTACCATGTCATCTAAAGTCAAATTCTTTCCCTCCACTCTTACTCTTTATTCTGTGACTCTCTTATTCTATGTTCTATTTCTCTCT